>NC_083631.1:24811981-24824481 GCF_963584025.1 Labrus mixtus
AGAGAGACACAGAGAGAGAGAGAGAGAGAGAGACACACAGAGAGAGAGACACACAGAGAGAGAGAGAGAGGGAGGGGAGCGAGAGAGACACAGAGAGAGAGAGAGAGAGAGGGAGGGGAGAGAGAGAGAGACACAGAGAGAGAGAGAGAGACAGAGAGAGAGAGAGAGAGAGGGAGGGGAGAGAGAGAGAGAGAGGGAGGGGAGAGAGAGAGACAGAGGGAGGGGGGAGAGAGAGAGAGAGAGACGCAGAGAGAGAGACACAGAGAGAGAGAGAGAGAGGGAGGGGAGAGAGAGAGAGACACAGAGAGAGAGAGAGAGAGAGAGAGAGGGAGGGGAGAGAGAGACAGAGAGAGAGAGACAGAGAGAGAGAGAGAGAGAGAGGGAGGGGAGAGAGAGACACAAAGAGAGAGAGACACAGAGAGAGAGACACAGAGAGAGAGAGAGGGAGGGGGAGGGGAGAGAGAGAGAGAGAGGGAGGGGAGAGAGAGAGAGACACAAAGAGAGAGAGAGAGAAAGAGGGGGGGGGAATGCGGCGTTAAGTGTCTTGCCCAAGGACACATCGGACATGTTGCTCAGCTGGGGATCGAACCCTTGACCTTCCGGTTGAGAGACGACGACTCTACTGAGCCACAGCCGCCTGTATATCTGTGTGTGTGTGTGTGTGTACCTGGAACACCATGTTGGGGAGGTAAACCAGCTGGTTGTGCGTCAGCTCCAACATGTTGAGGAGGCCGAGCTGAGTGAACGCTCCGGGTCGGATCTCCTCGATACGATTATGATCCAGATACAAATCCTTCAGGGAGGAGAGACCGTCAAAGGACTCCTGCAGAGGGGGAGAGGAGAGGACGGGGGGAGGGAGGGAGGAGCACAGAGTAAGATCTCCCTGTCTTGTGTAAATCAGGTGTCACGTTAAGCCCCGCCCCCTCTGGTACCTGGTACAGGATGTTGATGTTGTTGTAGGCGAGGTTCAGAGACACCAGCCGCCCCAGGCTCCTGAACGCCCCCTCCTTCACCTGGGTGATGTCACAGCGCTGCAGGTTGAGGTGTGTAAGGTAAGGTGTGTGAGTGAACGCCCCCCGGGTTAACACCTGCAGCTGGTTGTTCTTCAGGTCCAGGTTCAGAGAAATCTGAGACACACGCACCAATCAGGACAGACGTTTACTCAACACAAACAAGACATGAGGCACGATGGTGTTCAGGACTCGAGAACATGTTGGCAACAAATGTCATTATTGTGTGACGTCCTCCGTCTGTTCCTGCAGGGGGCGCTGGAGTCTCTGTGCTGTCTCAGTCTAACCTTCAACCTGACGACAGGCTGACAGCTGAGGCGGGTTCATCAGTGGAGCGCAACCAAGCGGGCACCTTGGCTGACCAACTTCCATATCATGGCACCGGGACTTGAACCGGCAACCCTCAGGTTCTCTACAGACTGATCTCAGGTAGGACAGACTCACCTGGTCCAGAGTCGGGGGGACCTGGGTCAGGTTCTTCCTGACGCAGGAGACGGAGAGTTTGGAGCGATCACAGCTGCACACGCCGGGACATCTGAAGGTTTCAACAGAGAGACTGAGAGATGTAACCATGACGACGAGGACGACAAGGACGACGGGACAGGAAGACATCTGCACGACCACAAGACATGAATCAATACCCCACACACACACACACACACACACACACACACACACACACACACACACACACACACACACACACACACACACACACACACACACACACACACACACACACACACACACACACACACACACACACAGGTTTATTAAAGGGGCAGAAACAGGTTTATAATCCATGAACTCTTTTATCCATTAATTCTCCTGATATCTAAAACATCGGCTGTTTCTGAATATCCACAGTTCAGTAGTCAGTACTTTATAATATAATAATATAATATAATATAATATAATAATATAATATAATATAATATAATATAATAATATAATATAATAGTCACAGTTCAGTAGTCAGTACTTTATAATATAATAATATAATATAATATAATAATATAATATAATATAATATAATAGTCACAGTTCAGTAGTCAGTACTTTATAATATAATAATATAATATAATATAATATAATAGTCACAGTTCAGTAGTCAGTACTTTATAATATAATAATATAATATAATATAATATAATATAATATAATAATATAATATAATATAATATAATTGTCACAGTTCAGTAGTCAGTACTTTATAATATAATAATATAATATAATATAATAATATAATATAATATAATATAATTGTCACAGTTCAGTAGTCAGTACTTTTCAGTAGGAGTTTCAGTAGTCTGAACTCTCGTGGTCATTCAGTGGTCATTTTTTGGTTCCTCCTCAGTATACTGAACATTTCAGTATGGATACTAACTTCCTGGTTTTATGCAGTATGGATCGGATGCATCCTTTCAGGAAATGAATTGTATTTTACCCACAATGCTGTGCGAAATTAAACGTAAATCGTCACTTCACGTGCGCCTCCAAATCAAAACAAACGAGCGTGGATTAATTTAATCTTAATTTTAAATCCCGACTGAAATCACTACTTTTAATTAACAACAGAAAATATAAGAAATGTCTGCATTATTATAAAACCTTTCTCCCTCTATTTAAATAATGATTTCACTATTTAAATGTGTCTTTATTGGTTTATTTTATATTCTGTATATTACTGTCTTTACTTTGTTCTTTATGTACTGTATGTTATTTAGTTATTTAATCTTTTACTTGATTTACATTGTGATATTGTTTTTTCTTACCTGACTGTATATGAGCATTACTCTTCTTGAATAAAGATAAACAAAAAAAACCCCCAAAAAACGGGTGGATGCGGCCGGTTCGGGAAACGTAAATGACGTCACTTCCATACTGAATGAATCAGACGAAGTAGGAACAAATATCTGTCTACTGAATAGTAGATACTAAACAGTATACAGCAGATAGTAGGTACTAAACAGTATACAGCAGATAGTAGATACTAAACAGTATACAGCAGATAGTAGATACTAAACAGTATACAGCAGATAGTAGATACTAAACAGTATACAACAGATAGTAGATACTAAACAGTATACAACAGATAGTAGATACTAAACAGTATACAACAGATAGTAGATACTAAACAGTATACAGCAGATAGTAGGTACTAAACAGTATACAACAGATAGTAGGTACTAAACAGTATACAGCAGATAGTAGATACTAAACAGTAAACAGCAGATAGTAGATACTAAACAGTATACAGCAGATAGTAGGTACTAAACAGTATACAGCAGATAGTAGATACTAAACAGTATACAGCAGATAGTAGATACTAAACAGTAAACAGCAGATAGTAGATACTAAACAGTATACAGCAGATAGTAGGTACTAAACAGTATACAACAGATAGTAGATACTAAACAGTATACAACAGATAGTAGATACTAAACAGTATACAGCAGATAGTAGGTACTAAACAGTATACAACAGATAGTAGGTACTAAACAGTATACAGCAGATAGTAGATACTAAACAGTAAACAGCACAGATAGTAGGTACTAAACAGTATACAGCAGATAGTAGGTACTAAACAGTAAACAGCAGATAGTAGATACTAAACAGTATACAGCAGATAGTAGATACTAAACAGTATACAGCAGATAGTAGGTACTAAACAGTATACAGCAGATAGTAGGTACTAAACAGTATACAGCAGATAGTAGATACTAAACAGTAAACAGCAGATAGTAGATACTAAACAGTATACAGCAGATAGTAGGTACTAAACAGTATACAACAGATAGTAGATACTAAACAGTATACAACAGATAGTAGATACTAAACAGTATACAGCAGATAGTAGGTACTAAACAGTATACAACAGATAGTAGGTACTAAACAGTATACAGCAGATAGTAGATACTAAACAGTAAACAGCACAGATAGTAGGTACTAAACAGTATACAGCAGATAGTAGGTACTAAACAGTAAACAGCAGATAGTAGATACTAAACAGTATACAGCAGATAGTAGGTACTAAACAGTATACAACAGATAGTAGATACTAAACAGTATACAACAGATAGTAGATACTAAACAGTATACAGCAGATAGTAGGTACTAAACAGTATACAACAGATAGTAGGTACTAAACAGTATACAGCAGATAGTAGATACTAAACAGTATACAACAGATAGTAGATACTAAACAGTATACAGCAGATAGTAGGTACTAAACAGTAAACAGCACAGATAGTAGGTACTAAACAGTAAACAGCAGATAGTAGGTACTAAACAGTAAACAGCAGATAGTAGATACTAAACAGTAAACAGCAGATAGTAGGTACTAAACAGTAAACAGCACAGATAGTAGATACTAAACAGTATACAGCAGATAGTAGATACTAAACAGTAAACAGCAGATAGTAGATACTAAACAGTATACAGCAGATAGTAGATACTAAACAGTAAACAGCAGATAGTAGATACTAAACAGTATACAACAGATAGTAGGTACTAAACAGTATACAGCAGATAGTAGATACTAAACAGTATACAACAGATAGTAGATACTAAACAGTATACAGCAGATAGTAGGTACTAAACAGTATACAGCAGATAGTAGATACTAAACAGTATACAACAGATAGTAGATACTAAACAGTAAACAGCAGATAGTAGATACTAAACAGTATACAGCAGATAGTAGATACTAAACAGTAAACAGCAGATAGTAGGTACTAAACAGTATACAGCAGATAGTAGATACTAAACAGTATACAGCAGATAGTAGGTACTAAACAGTATACAGCAGATAGTAGATACTAAACAGTATACAGCAGATAGTAGGTACTAAACAGTATATTGTATAACAGTATACTGTTTAGTACCTACTATCTGCTGTTTACTGTTTCGTGTCCCGAACCGGCCACATTCACCCGTTTTTTGTTTAGCTTTATTGAAGAAGAGTAATGCTCATATACAGTCAGGTAAGAAAAAACAATATCACAATGTAAATCAAGTAAAAGATTAAATAACTAAATAACATACAGTACATAAAGAACAAATGAAAGACAGTAAGATACAGAATATAAAATAAACCAATAAAGACACATTTAAATAGTGAAATCATTATTTAAATAGAGGGAGAAAGGTTTTATAATAATGCAGACATTTCTTATATTTTCTGTTGTTAATTAAAAGTAGTGATTTCAGGCGGGACTTAAAATTAAGATTAAATTAATCCACGCTCGTTTGTTTTGATTTGGAGAAGTGACGTGACGATTTACGTTTAATTTCGCACAGCATTGTGGGTAAAATACAATTAATTTCCTGAAAGGATTCATCCGATCCATACTGCATAAAACTGACTACTGAACTGTGGATATTATATTATATTATTATATAAAGTACTGACTACTGAACTGTGGATATTATATTATATTGTTATAAAGTACTGACTACTGAACTGTGGATATTATATTATATTATGTTATAAAGTACTGACTACTGAACTGTGGATATTATATTATATTGTTATAAAGTACTGACTACTGAACTGTGGATATTATATTATATTATGTTATAAAGTACTGACTACTGAACTGTGGATATTATATTATATTATTATATAAAGTACTGACTACTGAACTGTGGATATTATATTATATTGTTATAAAGTACTGACTACTGAACTGTGGATATTATATTATATTGTTATAAAGTACTGACTACTGAACTGTGGATATTATATTATATCATGTTATAAAGTACTGACTACTGAACTGTGGATATTATATTATATTATGTTATAAAGTACTGACTACTGAACTGTGGATATTATATTATATTGTTATAAAGTACTGACTACTGAACTGTGGATATTATATTATATTATGTTATAAAGTACTGACTACTGAACTGTGGATATTATATTATATTATGTTATAAAGTACTGACTACTGAACTGTGGATATTATATTATATTGTTATAAAGTACTGACTACTGAACTGTGGATATTATATTATATTATGTTATAAAGTACTGACTACTGAACTGTGGATATTATATTATATTATGTTATAAAGTACTGACTACTGAACTGTGGATATTATATTATATTATGTTATAAAGTACTGACTACTGAACTGTGGATATTATATTATATTATGTTATAAAGTACTGACTACTGAACTGTGGATATTATATTATATTATGTTATAAAGTACTGACTACTGAACTGTGGATATTATATTATATTGTTATAAAGTACTGACTACTGAACTGTGGATATTATATTATATTGTTATAAAGTACTGACTACTGAACTGTGGATATTATATTATATCATGTTATAAAGTACTGACTACTGAACTGTGGATATTATATTATATTGTTATAAAGTACTGACTACTGAACTGTGGATATTATATTATATTATGTTATAAAGTACTGACTACTGAACTGTGGATATTATATTATATTGTTATAAAGTACTGACTACTGAACTGTGGATATTATATTATATTGTTATAAAGTACTGACTACTGAACTGTGGATATTATATTATATCATGTTATAAAGTACTGACTACTAAACTGTGGATATTATATTATATTATTATATAAAGTACTGACTACTGAACTGTGGATATTATATTATATTATGTTATAAAGTACTGACTACTGAACTGTGGATATTATATTATATTATGTTATAAAGTACTGACTACTGAACTGTGGATATTATATTATATTATGTTATAAAGTACTGACTACTGAACTGTGGATATTATATTATATTATGTTATAAAGTACTGACTACTGAACTGTGGATATTATATTATATTATGTTATAAAGTACTGACTACTGAACTGTGGATATTATATTATATTATGTTATAAAGTACTGACTACTGAACTGTGGATATTATATTATATTATGTTATAAAGTACTGACTACTAAACTGTGGATATTATATTATATTATGTTATAAAGTACTGACTACTGAACTGTGGATATTATATTATATTATGTTATAAAGTACTGACTACTGAACTGTGGATATTATATTATATTGTTATAAAGTACTGACTACTAAACTGTGGATATTATATTATATTGTTATAAAGTACTGACTACTGAACTGTGGATATTATATTATATTATGTTATAAAGTACTGACTACTGAACTGTGGATATTATATTATATTGTTATAAAGTACTGACTACTGAACTGTGGATATTATATTATATTATGTTATAAAGTACTGACTACTGAACTGTGGATATTATATTATATCATGTTATAAAGTACTGACTACTAAACTGTGGATATTATATTATATTGTTATAAAGTACTGACTACTGAACTGTGGATATTATATTATATTATGTTATAAAGTACTGACTACTGAACTGTGGATATTATATTATATTATGTTATAAAGTACTGACTACTGAACTGTGGATATTATATTATATTATGTTATAAAGTACTGACTACTGAACTGTGGATATTATATTATATTGTTATAAAGTACTGACTACTGAACTGTGGATATTATATTATATCATGTTATAAAGTACTGACTACTGAACTGTGGATATTATATTATA
Source organism: Labrus mixtus (assembly GCF_963584025.1). NCBI lineage: Eukaryota > Metazoa > Chordata > Actinopteri > Labriformes > Labridae > Labrus > Labrus mixtus. Next base: position 24,819,608 of record NC_083631.1, read on the forward strand.
TTATGTTATAAAGTACTGACTACTGAACTGTGGATATTATATTATATTATTATATAAAGTACTGACTACTGAACTGTGGATATTATATTATATTGTTATAAAGTACTGACTACTGAACTGTGGATATTATATTATATCATGTTATAAAGTACTGACTACTGAACTGTGGATATTATATTATATCATGTTATAAAGTACTGACTACTGAACTGTGGATATTATATTATATTGTTATAAAGTACTGACTACTGAACTGTGGATATTATATTATATTGTTATAAAGTACTGACTACTGAACTGTGGATATTATATTATATCATGTTATAAAGTACTGACTACTGAACTGTGGATATTATATTATATTGTTATAAAGTACTGACTACTGAACTGTGGATATTATATTATATTATTATATAAAGTACTGACTACTGAACTGTGGATATTATATTATATTATGTTATAAAGTACTGACTACTGAACTGTGGATATTATATTATATTATTATATAAAGTACTGACTACTGAACTGTGGATATTATATTATATTGTTATAAAGTACTGACTACTGAACTGTGGATATTATATTATATTATGTTATAAAGTACTGACTACTGAACTGTGGATATTATATTATATTGTTATAAAGTACTGACTACTGAACTGTGGATATTATATTATATTGTTATAAAGTACTGACTACTGAACTGTGGATATTATATTATATTATGTTATAAAGTACTGACTACTAAACTGTGGATATTATATTATATTGTTATAAAGTACTGACTACTGAACTGTGGATATTATATTATATTGTTATAAAGTACTGACTACTGAACTGTGGATATTATATTATATTGTTATAAAGTACTGACTACTGAACTGTGGATATTATATTATATTATATTGTTATAAAGTACTGACTACTGAACTGTGGATATTATATTATATTATATTGTTATAAAGTACTGACTACTGAACTGTGGATATTATATTATATTGTTATAAAGTACTGACTACTGAACTGTGGATATTATATTATATTATGTTATAAAGTACTGACTACTGAACTGTGGATATTATATTATATTATGTTATAAAGTACTGACTACTGAACTGTGGATATTATATTATATTATGTTATAAAGTACTGACTACTGAACTGTGGATATTATATTATATTATGTTATAAAGTACTGACTACTGAACTGTGGATATTATATTATATTATGTTATAAAGTACTGACTACTGAACTGTGGATATTATATTATATTGTTATAAAGTACTGACTACTGAACTGTGGATATTCAGAAAGGGCAGAGATTTGACAGCAGGTGATCAGGTGCAGCAGAAGTGAAAGAAAGATGTCTTACCTTCAGCAGTCTCGGCCTGATTCAGGAACAGATCAACACAAATGAGGAGCTGCTCCAGTCTGCAGCCCTAAACCACCTCCCTCTCTGACTCTGTGTGTGTGTCTCTGCTTCAGTCTGAGCGCCTCACAAAGACAACTTTGATAAATTCTTCAGAGCTGACCTCTGACCTCTGCATATTCACACCTCAGCTCCACTTTTCTGTTTCAGACTCGAAGACGAGGGCCTTATTGGGGGGGGGGGGGGGGGGGGGGGGATCCTAAAGAGCTATAGTTTATAACTTGTCAGAGAACTCTAGACGTCCCTCTCCTCCTCCTGGGGAACTCGTCAGCACATCTTTGAAATGAAAACAAACTGTAAACACACAAAGATCTTTATTTCTGTAACACAATTTAAAAAGACTTTAATACATTTCATCAGACCATACATAGAATGTGTGTGTGAGTCACTGTGTGTGTGTACAGCTCTCAGCTCTCCGCTCTGACTCTCTGCAGGGTCGTATGAAGGCTGTTTTTGGCATTAACACACGACTCCAGGGCTTTGTTGTTTCTGTGAAAGACACACAAGATTAGACACACACACACACACACACACACACACACACACACACACACACACACACACACACACACACACACACACACACACACACACACACACACACACACACACACACACACACACACACACACACACACACACACACACACACACACACACACACACACACACACACACACACACACACACACACACACACACACACACACACACACACACACACACACACACACACACACACACACACACACACACACACACACACACACACACACACACACACACACACACACACACACACACACACACACAGAGAAGAGACAGTGTGTGTTTGTGCTCCCAGCAGGTTTAAAGTGACATCATTAAATAGTACCTTCTGATTGGCTCTCTCTCTCTCCTTACCGGGACAGGAAGGCCTCGAGCACGGCCACGTTCTCCCGGGGGAAGTACTCCTGCTGAACGACGTGCTCCAGGGCCAACAGGTGACCCGGCGCCACTCGCATGGGCTTCACTTTCTCCTCGCTCTGAGACACACGCAGAGGAGAGAGAGAGGGAGGATGAGGGGCGGGGCATAAAGACACACCTGTACCTGAGTCTCTCTCTAAACACACCTTAATGAGTCCCAGCAGCACCAACACACACGACACAAAGCTGTAACCCTGGAAGGACGACGACGAGAAGGCTTTGATCAGAAGAGCGTCTGTGAGACAGGAAACAGAAACATCAGGTGACTTCCTGTCCCGCTGCAGAGGACGCACACACATCAGCAGAGATGGTCTGAAGGCGCGTCTGCGTTAGTTAAAGGGACACTTCACCCATCGGGTCATATATGGAGAAATGTGAAAAACATTTTGAAGTAGATTCCTTCTTGACCGAGAAAAGACAGAAAGTGTCTTTTTGACTCGTGGATGAAAGACACCAAATCCGAGAATGCACAGCACCGCAGGCCACTCCCACTAAGGTCCTCAAGTTCAGAATCAGAAATGTGTGTGTGTGTGTGTGTGTGTGTGTGTTCAAACCTCACCGATACTCTCCAGCACAGCGTTCTTCACCTCCGTGTTCTCGTCTTTGTAAACAGACGCAATCTTCAGGAACGCTTCGGCTGTTTTTGAAGAGTCTGAAACATCGACCTGAAGAAGAGACAAGAACAAACTGAGTTTACCTGCTGCTCCATGATCACCTGGATCCTCTCTCTATCTCTCTCTCACCTGCTGCTCGATGAGCGCCGCTCTCTTTGCTCCCAGGTTGATCAGTTTGTCTGGAGACGGGAAGCTGAGGAAGGAGGAGACGTCTGGAGGTCGAGGAGCTGATGGAGGAGTCGACAGCTAGGAGGGGAGGAGAGAGAGATGTTTAATGATCGATGCGCTGCTGGTCAGTAAGGCCACGCCCCCTGTACAGAGGCTCCAGTCCTCCTCGCGGGCGACCCGGTTATTATCTGGGGTCTAGGGTAATTATCGATGTTGCCGTGGTAACAAAAAGGCGTCGATATCATTACATTTGTATTATTTTTATATCAAAGTTTGCGGTTAGGGAAAAATGAGTTACTGCGGCCGCCATAACGGCACGTTAAGTCACCCGATATCATCTGCTCTCTAAATGTAGCTCCGTCCCTTTGGACAACCAGCTGACTCATCTGATTTCTCTGACCTTGATGCCCTCGTCTTCCTCCTCCTCTTCCTCCTCGACTTCCTCCTCGTCCACGTCCTCTTCGTCCTCCTCCTCGTCTTCGTCCTCGTCTTCATCGTCCTCCGGTTCGCCCTCGTCGTCACTGCAGGAAACATTAAAGCTCATTAGCCAGGTGAGGTCACCTTTAGGCTGTCTGCAGTACCCATTTTAACCACCAGGTGTCAGAGTCAGTCTGTTACCTGAGCGATCCCAGCAGCGCTCCCATGTTCACGCTCTCCATCGACTCTTTCACCGCTCTGCAGCCGTCCTCCCCGAGACAGTTACCTGAAGACAGGAGACATGTTATTCTACAGAGTCCACAGCAACCGCCATACTAAACGCCACGGCAACCGCCACATGAAACACCACACCAACCGTTCAGGTGTGTTTAACGTTCAGGTGTGTTTACCGTTCAGGTGTGTTTAACGTTCAGGTGTGTTTAATGTTCAGGTGTGTTTACCGTTCAGGTGTGTTTACAGTTCAGGTGTGTTTACCGTTCAGGTGTGTTTAACGTTCAGGTGTGTTTAATGTTCAGGTGTGTTTACCGTTCAGGTGTGTTTAACGTTCAGGTGTGTTTAATGTTCAGGTGTGTTTACCGTTCAGGTGTGTTTACCGTTCAGGTGTGTTTACCGTTCAGGTGTGTTTAACGTTCAGGTGTGTTTACAGTTCAGGTGTGTTTACAGTTCAGGTGTGTTTACCGTTCAGGTGTGTTTAACGTTCAGGTGTGTTTACAGTTCAGGTGTGTTTACAGTTCAGGTGTGTTTACCGTTCAGGTCGAGTTTCTCCAGCTGGTCTTTGTCTTTAACTGAGCGAGCGACAGCCAGAGCAGCTTCCTCTGTGATCTCGCCAAACGCCAGATTGAGCTCCTGTTGGAAGACGAGGGTCAGTCAGAACAAAGACGACAGGACGACACAGAGACCTTTCTGATTCAGAGTCAGCAGGTGTGTGAGCAGGTGTGTGCGCAGGTGTGTGTGTGAGCAGGTGTGTGAGCAGGTGTGTGCGCAGGTGTGTGTGTGTGTGTGTGTGTGTGTGTGTGTGTGTGTGTGTGTGTGTGTGTGTGTGTGTGTGTGTGAGCAGGTGTGTGAGCAGGTGTGTGAGCAGGTGTGTGTGCAGGTGTGTGAGCAGGTGTGTGTGTGTGAGCAGGTGTGTGTGTGTGAGCAGGTGTGTGAGCAGGTGTGTGAGCAGGTGTGAGCAGGTGTGTGTGCAGATGTGTGTGTGTGCAGGTGTGTGTGTGTGAGCAGGTGTGTGAGCAGGTGTGTGTGCAGGTGTGTGAGCAGG
>NC_083631.1:24831981-24834764 GCF_963584025.1 Labrus mixtus
TCCATGTACTGCGTCAGGCTGTTTCTCAGTAAGGATTAAAACTGAAACATCAATTTTATTAATCTGTTTAATAAATATTACATTTAATCATGATTCTCTTTTTTATATCATGTGTAACAAAGTCAGTTCAGTCTTTTAGATTTAGAATTGAGGATTACATTTGATCATCATATAAAAAGTTTATAATTTAAAAATACATTTGTTCATGAATATGTTTACGTTGTTCACACACATTAGTAATGATAAGATGATTTTATTGTGTGAACAATAATTATTTTCTAACCTTTTTGGATTTCAGGGGCTCCGTACAGGAGAAGGTTGTGGGTGTGGTCTTTATGGTTAGTTTGCCTGGCAGACAGAACTCGGGGTATGTAGTGTGCTGAGATACGAAACTAAACTGGTGTGAGCAATCCTCAGGAACCGATGGGTGACGTCACTCAGGCTTCATCCAGTAATATTTAGTCTGTGGGTGTATGATGATTATTACTATACACTGTTCAAATATAGTATTTAGATATTTGAAGTATTCTGTCAGATTTCTAAAAGCTGGTGGGTTCATGTGTCTGGGGGTTAGGGGTGTTTTAGACCTCCCGCCTGACAGACAGCACTCAGGGTCCTGAAGGTCTCACGTCTCTTAAAGGGCCAGTGTTCCGTTTCCAGCTGGCTCGTGGGTGTTACTGGTGAGCTACTGAGAATCGAAACTTAACCCGGGACAGTGACGGAGCCGTGTTTCCTCCTCTCGGTTCAGCTCGGCCTGCTGTTAGCTGACACATTTGCCGTTTTGGATCCTCCTCGGACCCGAAATGACTCGATTGTGAACTTAACCCGGGTCAATGAACTTCCTCACTTCATCAGGTGAGCTTTAGTCAGCAGCGCCATGACAGCGACTGAGAGGCTGTGTGTGCTCCCAAACATCATTACAGGTGAACTGAGGCAGGTTACATCCGGGTTTTAAACAAGTACATGTAGTTTCTTTAGGTTGACTGCTGGAGGAGGGGGAGGGGGAGGAGGTCTGTGAAGGAGGAAGTGAAGGAGGGGGTGGAGGAGGAGGAGGGGGAGGAGGTGAAGGAGGAGGGGAAGGAGGAGGTGGTGAAGGAGGAAGTGAAGGAGGAGGTGAAGGAGGAGGGGGGAGGTGAAGGAGGAGGTGAAGGAGGAGGTGGGGGGAGGTGAAGGAGGAGGGGGAGGAGGTGAAGGAGGAGGAGGAGGGGGAGGAGGTGAAGGAGGAGGTGGAGGAGGAGGGGGGGAGGAGGAGGTGAAGGAGGAGGGGAAGGAGGAGGAAGTGAAGGAGGAGGTGAAGGAGGAGGGGGAGGAGGAGGTGAAGGAGGAAGGGGTGGAGGAGGGGGGGAGGAGGAGGTGAAGGAGGACGGGAGGTGAAGGAGGAGGTGAAGGAGGAGGTGGTGGAGGAGGTGAAGGAGGAGGGGAGAGGAGGTGAAGGAGGAGGGGGGAGGTGGAGGAAGATGGGGAGGAGGTGAAGGAGGAGGAGGAGGAGGTGAAGGAGGAGGTGGAGGGGGAGGAGGTGAAGGAGGAGGGGGGAGGAGGTGAAGGAGGAGGTGAAGGAGGAGGGGGGAGGAGGTGAAGGAGGAGGTGGAGGCTCCATCAGACACTCTTCAGTCAGGTGATATCATCATCATGTGTTTCCTCCTGCAGGGAGCAGCGATGGACTCCGCCCGAGAGAGAAGAAGAGAGGACATGAACAGAGACCTCGCCTTTATTCAGTAACAACTTCAGTGACTTCTTTAAATCACTCAGTTCAGGGTCACAGAGGGGGGGGGGGGGGGGTGCTGACTAACCACTCACACACAGGAATTGTAATTAAAGGAGCACCTAGTGTTTAAAATGGGTACTGCAGTCCAAATTCATCATCTGTATCACTTCCTCTGATCCACCAGTTTTCAGGCTTTGTTTGGATTTTACCAAAGCTTCAAAAACCGACAGATCTGAAGTCATATTTTCACCAAAGATTGCCGAGAGAAGAAGCGAGCGAGAGAGAAACGAGCGAGAGAAACGAGCGAGAGAAGAAGCGAGCGATAGAGAAGCGAGCGAGATAGAAGCGAGCGATAGAGAAGCGAGCGAGATAGAAGCGAGCGATAGAGAAGCGAGCGAGATAGAAGCGAGCGATAGAGAAGCGAGCGAGATAGAAGCGAGCGAGATAGAAGCGAGCGAGATAGAAGCGAGCGAGCGAGAGAGGAGTGAGAGAGAAGCGAGCGAGAGAGAAGCGAGCGAGATAGAAGCGAGCGATAGAGAAGCGAGCGAGATAGAAGCGAGCGAGAGAAGAAGCGAGCGAGATAGAAGCGAGCGAGAGAGGAGTGAGAGAGAAGCGAGCGAGAGAGAAGCGAGAGAGAAGCGAGTGAGATAGAAGCGAGAGAAGTGAGCGAGCGATAGAAGTGAGAGAGAATCGAGCGAGAGGAGAGAAAATCGAGCGAGAGAAGAAGCGAGCGATAGAAGCTAGAGAAGAAGCGAGAGAGAGAGAAGCAAGTGAGAGAAGAAACGATAGAAGCGAGCGAGAGAAGAAGCGAGCGAGAGAAGAAGCAAGCGAGAGAGAAGCGAGCGAGAGAAGAAGCGAGCGATAGAAGCGAGAGAAGAAGCGAGAGAAGAAGAAGCGAGCGAGCGATAGAAGCGAGCGAGCCGATAGAAGCGAGCGAGCGATAGAAGCGGAGAGAGAAGCGAGCGAGCGATAGAAGCGAGGAGAGAAGCGAGGCGAGCGAGCGAGAGAGAAGCGAGCGAGAGACATTTCAATTGCAGTAATAAGTTGTCAGCGTTTGGGTCAGAGGGTGAAGCTGGAG
>NC_083631.1:24834964-24849964 GCF_963584025.1 Labrus mixtus
AGCTGCTGACATGTCTTAAACTGCCAGGAGGTCGAATAACAGCTGATCCAAAGGAAATGAGCAGTCATGCCATGCAGTTCTATGAAGATCTGTTTGGAGCAGAGAGTTGCAGCCAGGAGTGTCGCAGGGAGCTCCTGGAGGGTCTCCCTCAGCTCAGTGTGGAGGAGAAGTCTCTTCTGGAAGGGGAGCTGACTCTGGAGGAGCTCACTGCTGCTGTCACTCAGATGGCAACAGGAAGAGCACCTGGAATAGATGGGTTGTCCACAGACTTTTTTAAGAGGTTCTGGAATATTCTTGGGTCTGACCTGCATAGTGTTTTAATGGAGTGTTGCAGGACCGGGTCTCTTCCTGGTTCTTGTAAGAGAGCAGTTCTTTCCTTGCTCCCCAAGAAAGGTGACCTGGCATTGTTAAAAAACTGGAGGCCGGTTGCTTTGCTCTGTGCGGACTACAAGATCTTCTCCAGAGCTTTATCGAACAGACTAAAGGACGTTCTGGGAAGTGTGGTCCATAAAGACCAGAGTTACTGTGTTCCAGACCGGACAATCATGGATAATGTTTTTCTTGATGTGTGATTTATTGATGTGTGTAAAATCTATAATATAAATGTTGGCATTGTGTCACTGGATCAAGAGAAGGCGTTTGACAGGGTGTATCACTCGTATTTGTTTTCTGCACTGAGGTCTTTTGGTTTTGGGGATGGTTTTGTGTCATTAGTTGGTTTGTTGTATCAGGATGCACAGTGTTTGGTGAAGATGGGGGCGGGGTTGAGTCGGCCAATCCCTGTACGGCGAGGGATCAGACAAGGTTGTCCCATCTCCGGCCAGCTGTATAGCTTGGCTATTGAGCCCTTGCTGTGCAGGTTGAGGGGCCGGCTCAGCGGGCTTTCTTTGCCCGTGTCCTGTAGAATCGAATGTCCCCCTACAGTTTCTGCCTATGCTGATGATGTAAACATCTTCATCTCCAATCAGGGGGACGTTCGGTGTCTGCAGGACACCCTGTCCCTGTATGAAAGGGCAACAGCTGCACGGGTGAACTGGGAAAAAAGTGGTGCCTTATTGGTGGGAGAGTGGAGGGACCAGGCAGTGCCCAGTCTGCCTGGTGGACTTGAGTGGGGGAGGGAGGGGTTGAAGGTGTTGGGGGTTTATTTGGGTACCGAGGGCTTTAAAATTAAAAACTGGGAGGGAGTTAAGGAGAAAGTGTGCGCTCGGTTGTCTAAATGGAAATGGTTGCTACCCCAAGACACCTCCAAGAGGGCTGATGGAGGACATTCAAAGGGCCATCCTGGACTTTTTCTGGTCAGGCAAACACTGGGTCCAGGCGGCAGTCCTCTACCTGCCGGGGGCTGAAGGGGGACATGGACTTATAGACATTCAGTCAAAAATTGCCTCATTCAGACTCCAGACTGCACAGAGACTCCTTTTCACTTGTGGTCCCAGCTGGATGGACATCGCTCGACTGCTGCTGAGGAGAGCTGGACGGCTGGGGTACACTAAGCAGCTCTTTCTGTTAAAGCTCGAGGAGGTGGATCTCACTGGTTTAACATCCTTTTATATGTCTGTAATGCAGGCATGGAAAATGTACACATTCAAAAGAAAATTATTTAATGACTCCAACTTTGCAGTCAGCCAGTCTCCGGGCCAGTTTCAGAGAGGCAGGCTGCACAAAACTGGGTCACCTGGTAAGACTGACTCTGGACGCCCTCAAAGAAAGGACCGATATCACCTCCAGTCGGGTGGTTGAAAGAGTGGTGGAGGAAGTCTTTGCTGCACTTCCAGTAAAACTTGTAACATTTCTAAAGATTGAGAATCTGTGTGAGCAGTGGAGTGAAGAGGGTGAATACAGCTTCCCATCTTTGTCTGTTGCCCCAGATGTCGGGGAGTGGCAGGAAAGAGGAGGTGGGCTGCTGTCCTTTAGTACTCCTGTTCTGGAGAAGTTCCAGGATGCAGGGAAAAAGGCACTCTATCAGTCCTGTGTTAAGGTCCTACATCTTCGTGGTTTGTTGGGAGTGAAAGAGTCGAGGTGGGTCGAGTTTTTTGGCCCAGATGTTTCCCCGAAAGGCAGCTGGCGGTCCCTGTACAAGCTGCCTGTTGAGAAGAGAACAGCAGATCTCTAGTGGAGAGTTGTGCATGGGGTTATAGCCACGAACAGATACAGAGCACACATTGATCCAGGGGTGTGAGAGGAGTGTTTGTTTTGTTCACTAACTGAAACTTTGTCTGTTTGTTGAGTGTCCCAGGCTCTCACTCTTGTTTGTCCTTTTGAAAAGCTTGTTTGAAGCTCTCGGGGAGGATTTCTCTTATGTATTGTTTGTTTTTGGGCCAAAGTATTCTGCAAAGAAAAAGACTGTACATACACTGTTGAACTTTTTATCTGGCTCGGCCATTTGGCTCACACGCAAGAACCGAGCTCAGGGTACTGGCTGTGTGGAACCGGTGCTGGTTCTGGAGGGACTTTTGAAGGCCAGACTAAAGGTTGAATTTGCCTATTATCAAATGATGGACAATGTGCAAGACTTTAATAGTGTATGGGCTGTGGAAGGAGCTCTGTGCTCTGTGGGTGGGGATGGAGAGCTGATTATTAATTTTTGATGCAGTAAATGTTGTTTTTGTTGATATTGTGATTGTTGTTGCACTTGTTTTGTTTTATTTTTATTTATTTATTTATTTTCTTCTCTTGATCGGAGTGATGATATGACAGTGTTATAATTTTTCTCCTGGTAGTTGTAAAATAAAAGGATTTTGAAAACCAAAACCTCCCCCTCTCCTCTCCTCCCCTCTCCTCCCCTCCCCTCTCCTCTCCTCTCCTCTCCTCCCCTCTCCTCTCCTCTCCTCTCCTCTCCTCTCCTCCCCTCCCCTCTCCTCTCCTCTCCTCTCCTCCCCTCTCCTCCCCTCTCCTCCCCTCTCCTCTCCTCTCCTCTCCTCTCCTCCTCCTCTCCTCTCCTCTCCTCTCCTCTCCTCCCCTCCCCTCTCCTCTCCTCTCCTCTCCTCTCTCCTCTCCTTCTTTGTAACTGGTTTCTTCGTCCCTCCAGGACTTTGTGACTCAGCTGGTGGTGAACCTGCTGGACGAGGGGAACATCTTGTTCAGAGAGGGGGAGTGGGAGCAGGCGGTGAAGATGTTCTCGGAGGGTCTGAATGTGTCGGAGTACGCCGTGTCGGAGGAGCTCAGCGTCCCTCAGGTCCTCCTGGAGAGTCTGTACGTGAACAGAGCTGCAGCCTATCACAGCATGGTGAGATCACAGACTCTTTAACATTTAGAACAGCCAGAGGTGAGAGATCTGAAGGTTCTTTAAAGCTTTTCTCCTTTTGGACTCTTTCAAATAACACACGGTGTCGTGTCAAACACGTCAGAGAGCCTCAGTCTGAAGCAGAATGAAGATAAGACCCTCGACTAAACACAAGGAGCTGACCTTGAACACAGGAACTCAGAGCGTGGAGATGGTAGAGGTGGCGTGCAGACAGTCTACTGTCGTGCAGCGATCACAGAGAATAAAGGTCACCACCCCCCCTCCAGGTGAATTCTCCTGATTATATCCTGCTGCGTTCTCACATCAGCTCACTCTGACTTTCTGCAGAATAAATACGAGGAGGCTGGAGGAGAAACTCATGACATAACCGCTAGGCTACGAGCACCCACTCAGATTGTAAAGTTTAAACCCAAAGCTCAATTTGCATAAACCCCCCCCTTAAAAACCCTGAGTCATGTCAGCCAGGCAAACTAACCATAAAAAACCAAAGAACACAAAAATGACTGGAGACCCCGGACCAAATGAACAAAAGGTGTGTAGGTGCTGAGTCAACCTCCTCCTGAAACGACCACAATGAAGAAAACTGAAGAAGCATTTCTCATCGTGTGTGTGAGCCGTGTCTCTCCTACCTGTCGAGCAGCAACCTCATGCAGTTCCTGGAGTGTCCACTAGAGGCTGGCTACAGAAGCACAGGAAGTCACATACACACCCATTCTAAAAAGCCTGTTTTTACAGCAGAGATTAACATGTTTACAGCCTGGTTCAAAAAACCAAATAGGTGTGATTAGCTCATGTCTCGATGGACACACACTGTACGGGGGGTGAATGTTTTGATGACTCATCAGTTTTGATTTGATGAAGGATAAGAGTTATTCACAATAAGGCGTGTAGCTGACCTGATTGACAGGTGGGCGCGGTGTAACGGTTTGTCAGGAGGTTTAAAACCCACCTCAGCTCCAGCTCTCAGCCTGTCGTTAGGTTGACTGAAAGTTAGACTGAGACAGCATTTCCAGCATGGAGACCGCCATCGATGGGACTCCAGCGCCCCCTGCAGGAACAGACGGGGACGACACTCAGGCTCTGTCCAGTAATATAAACATGCTGTTCCTCCTCCTCTAAACTAGCTCCTCCTTCTGAGTGCAGGGGAGCAGGCAGAGAGTGATAATAACTGTTCTTTCTCGTCTCCTCAGGGTGAATATGATCGTGGGGTGTCTGACTGTGACCGAGCGCTCTCAGTGTGTGAGCAGAGTCACCGAGCTCTGTACAGGAAGGCTCTGTGTCTGAAGGAGTTGGGGAAATACAGAGAGGCCTACAACGTCACCACAGACCCCCTGCTCATCAGCAGACCGGTAATCTTTGTACAAGGTTATTCTGATCTCTGAATGGACGAGAGCGACATTAAGAGGATTGTTGTTCTGTGTTCAGGACATGAAGGTGAGCGAGTTAGCTCAGGAGCTAACGGCCCGTCTGGGACTGAGAGTCAGGAAACCATACGTCACAAAGGTGAGAGGAAGAATACCTACCTACCTGAAGACTGAAATCAAACCACAAACACGGAGCAGCGACACAAACCCTCCAGACCTCAGGAGACTGACGCAGCTTTATGTTCTCTCTTTGTCCTGGACTTCAGTCAGGAAGCGTTCTTCTTCTGATTATTTTGGCTGGGACGGAGTTGATGAATATACTCTATGGCATGCTGAAGTTTGTTTTTAGATATGTATTTATTTGTTTGTTTATTTATTTGTTTGTTTGTTTATTTTAAGGATAACCCTCTGATAAACAGACAGCTCTCAAATGGGCACACAAACACTGAAGCTATCAAAGTAAGACCTCTTCATGTCCTCTTCATGTCCTCTTCATGTCCTCTACATGACCTCTCCATGTCCTCTCCATGTCCTCTCCATGTCCTCTTCATGTCCTCTACATGACCTCTTCATGTCCTCTTCATGACCTCTTCATGTCCTCATGACCTCTTCATGTCCTCTTCATGACCTCTTCATGTCCTTTTGACCTCTTCATGTCCTCTTCATGTTCTCGTCATGACCTCATGACCTATTCATGACCTCTTCATGTCCTCTTCATGTCCTCTTCATGTCCTCTACATGACCTCTTCATGTCCTCTTCATGTCCTATTCATGACCTCTTCATGACCTCTTCATGTCCTCATGACCTCTTCATGTCCTCTTCATGACCTCTTCATGTCCTCTTGACCTCTTCATGTCCTCTTCATGTTCTCGTCATGACCTCATGACCTATTCATGACCTCTTCATGTCCTCTTCATGACCTCTTCATGTCCTCTTCATGACCTCTTCATGTCCTCTTCATGTCTTCATGACCTCTTCATGACCTGTCCATGTCCTCTTCATGTCCTCTTCATGTCCTATTCATGACCTCTTCATGTCCTCTTCATGACCTCTCCATGTCCTCTTCATGTCCTCTTCATGTCCTATTCATGTCCTCTACATGACCTCTTCATGTCCTCTTCATGTCTTCTTCATGACCTCTTCATGACCTCTTCATGTCCTCTTCATGACCTCTTCATGACCTCTTCATGTCCTCTTCATGTCTTCATGACCTCTTCATGTCCTCTTCATGACCTGTCCATGTCCTCTTCATGTCCTCTTCATGTCCTATTCATGACCTCTTCATGTCCTCTTCATGACCTCTCCATGTCCTCTTCATGTCCTCTTCATGTCCTATTCATGTCCTCTACATGACCTCTTCATGTCCTCTTCATGTCTTCTTCATGACCTCTTCATGACCTCTTCATGTCCTCTTCATGACCTCTTCATGTCCTCTTCATGACCTCTTCATGTCCTCTTCATGTCCTATTCATGTCCTCAACATGACCTCTTCATGTCCTCTTCATGACCTCATGACCTCTTCATGTCCTCATGACCTCTTCATGTCCTCTTCATGACCTCTCCATGTCCTCTTCATGTCCTCTTCATGACCTCTCCATGTCCTCTTCATGTCCTCTTCATGTCCTCTACATGACCTCTTCATGTCCTCTTCATGACCTCTTCATGTCTTCTTCATGTCCTCTTCATGTCCTCATGACCTCTTCATGATCTCTTCATGACCTCTTCATGACCTCTTCATGTCCTCTTCATGACCTCTTCATGTCCTCTTCATGTCCTCTACATGACCTCTTCATGACCTCATGACCTCTTCATGTCCTCATGTCCTCTTCATGACCTCTTCATGTCCTCTTGACCTCTTCATGTCCTCTTCATGTTCTCGTCATGACCTCATGACCTATTCATGACCTCTTCATGTCCTCTTCATGTCTTCATGACCTCTTCATGTCCTCTTCATGACCTGTCCATGTCCTCTTCATGTCCTCTACATGACCTCTCCATGTCCTCTCCATGTCCTCTTCATGACCTCTTCATGTCCTCTTCATGTCTTCATGACCTCTTCATGTCCTCTTCATGACCTGTCCATGTCCTCTTCATGTCCTCTTCATGTCCTATTCATGACCTCTTCATGTCCTCTTCATGACCTCTCCATGTCCTCTTCATGTCCTCTTCATGTCCTATTCATGTCCTCTACATGACCTCTTCATGTCCTCTTCATGTCTTCTTCATGACCTCTTCATGACCTCTTCATGTCCTCTTCATGACCTCTTCATGTCCTCTTCATGACCTCTTCATGTCCTCTTCATGTCTTCATGACCTCTTCATGTCCTCTTCATGACCTGTCCATGTCCTCTTCATGTCCTCTTCATGTCCTATTCATGACCTCTTCATGTCCTCTTCATGACCTCTCCATGTCCTCTTCATGTCCTATTCATGTCCTCTACATGACCTCTTCATGTCCTCTTCATGTCTTCTTCATGTCCTCTTCATGACCTCTTCATGTCCTCTTCATGACCTCTTCATGTCCTCTTCATGTCCTCAACATGACCTCTTCATGTCCTCTTCATGACCTCATGACCTCTTCATGTCCTCATGACCTCTTCATGTCCTCTTCATGACCTCTCCATGTCCTCTTCATGTCCTCTTCATGACCTCTCCATGTCCTCTTCATGTCCTCTTCATGTCCTCTACATGACCTCTTCATGTCCTCTTCATGACCTCTTCATGTCTTCTTCATGTCCTCTTCATGTCCTCATGACCTCTTCATGATCTCTTCATGACCTCTTCATGACCTCTTCATGTCCTCTTCATGACCTCTTCATGTCCTCTACATGACCTCTTCATGACCTCATGACCTCTTCATGTCCTCATGTCCTCTTCATGACCTCTTCATGTCCTCTTGACCTCTTCATGTCCTCTTCATGTTCTCGTCATGACCTCATGACCTATTCATGACCTCTTCATGTCCTCTTCATGTCTTCATGACCTCTTCATGTCCTCTTCATGACCTGTCCATGTCCTCTTCATGTCCTCTACATGACCTCTCCATGTCCTCTCCATGTCCTCTTCATGTCCTATTCATGACCTCTTCATGTCCTGTTCATGTCCTCTTCATGACCTCTTCATGTCCTGTTCATGTCCTCTTCATGACCTCTACATGGCCTCTTCATGTCCTCTTCATGACCTCTTCATGTCCTCTTCATGACCTCTCCATGTCCTCTTCATGTCCTCTTCATGTCCTCATGACCTCTTCATGTCCTCTTCATGACCTCTTCATGTCCTCTTGACCTCTTCATGTCCTCTTCATGTCCTCTTCATGTCTTCATGACCTCTTCATGTCCTCTTCATGTCCTCTACATGACCTCTTCATGTCCTCTTCATGTCCTATTCATGACCTCTTCATGTCCTCTTCATGTCCTCTTCATGACCTCTCCATGTCCTCTCCATGTCCTCTCCATGTCCTCTTCATGTCCTCTACATGACCTCTTCATGTCCTCTTCATGACCTCATGACCTCTTCATGTCCTCATGACCTCTTCATGTCCTCTTCATGACCTCTTCATGTCCTCTTGACCTCTTCATGTCCTCTTCATGTTCTCGTCATGACCTCATGACCTATTCATGACCTCTTCATGTCCTCTTCATGACCTCTTCATGTCCTCTTCATGTCTTCATGACCTCTTCATGTCCTCTTCATGTCCTCTACATGACCTCTTCATGTCCTCTTCATGTCCTCTTCATGTCCTCTTCATGACCTCTCCATGTCCTCTTCATGTCCTATTCATGTCCTCTACATGACCTCTTCATGTCCTCTTCATGACCTCATGACCTCTTCATGTCCTCATGACCTCTTCATGTCCTCTTCATGACCTCTTGACCTCTTCATGTCCTCTTCATGACCTCATGACCTCTTCATGTCCTCATGACCTCTTCATGTCCTCTTCATGACCTCTTCATGTCCTCTTGACCGCTTCATGTCCTCTTCATGTTCTCGTCATGACCTCATGACCTATTCATGACCTCTTCATGACCTCATGACCTCTTCATGTCCTATTCATGACCTCTTCATGTCCTGTTCATGTCCTCTACATGACCTCTTCATGTCCTCTTCATGACCTCATGACCTCTTCATGTCCTCATGACCTCTTCATGTCCTCTTCATGACCTCTTCATGTCCTCTTGACCTCTTCATGTCCTCTTCATGTTCTCGTCATGACCTCATGACCTCTTCATGTCCTCTTCATGACCTCTTCATGTCCTCTTCATGTCTTCATGACCTCTTCATGTCCTCTTCATGTCCTCTACATGACCTCTTCATGTCCTCTTCATGTCCTCTTCATGTCCTCTTCATGACCTCTCCATGTCCTCTTCATGTCCTATTCATGTCCTCTACATGACCTCTTCATGTCCTCTTCATGACCTCATGACCTCTTCATGTCCTCATGACCTCTTCATGTCCTCTTCATGACCTCTTGACCTCTTCATGTCCTCTTCATGACCTCATGACCTATTCATGACCTCTTCATGACCTCATGACCTCTTCATGTCCTATTCATGACCTCTTCATGTCCTGTTCATGTCCTCTACATGACCTCTTCATGTCCTCTTCATGACCTCATGACCTCTTCATGTCCTCATGACCTCTTCATGTCCTCTTCATGACCTCTTCATGTCCTCTTGACCTCTTCATGTCCTCTTCATGTTCTCGTCATGACCTCATGACCTATTCATGACCTCTTCATGTCCTCTTCATGACCTCTTCATGTCCTCTTCATGTCTTCATGACCTCTTCATGTCCTCTTCATGTCCTCTACATGACCTCTTCATGTCCTCTTCATGTCCTCTTCATGACCTCTCCATGTCCTCTTCATGTCCTATTCATGACCTCTTCATGTCCTCTTCATGTCCTCTTCATGACCTCTCCATGTCCTCTCCATGTCCTCTCCATGTCCTCTACATGACCTCTTCATGTCCTCTTCATGACCTCATGACCTCTTCATGACCTCTTCATGTCCTCTTGACCTCTTCATGTCCTCTTCATGTTCTCGTCATGACCTCATGACCTATTCATGACCTCTTCATGTCCTCTTCATGACCTCTTCATGTCCTCTTCATGTCTTCATGACCTCTTCATGTCCTCTACATGACCTCTTCATGACCTCTTCATGTCCTCTTCATGTCCTCTTCATGACCTCTCCATGTCCTCTTCATGTCCTATTCATGTCCTCTACATGACCTCTTCATGTCCTCTTCATGACCTCATGACCTCTTCATGTCCTCATGACCTCTTCATGTCCTCTTCATGACCTCATGACCTCTTCATGTCCTCTTCATGACCTCATGACCTATTCATGACCTCTTCATGTCCTCTTCATGACCTCTTCATGTCCTCTTCATGTCTTCATGACCTCTTCATGTCCTCTTCATGTCCTCTACATGACCTCTTCATGTCCTCTTCATGACCTCTCCATGTCCTCTTCATGTCCTATTCATGTCCTCTACATGACCTCTTCATGTCCTCTTCATGACCTCATGACCTCTTCATGTCCTCATGACCTCTTCATGTCCTCTTCATGACCTCATGACCTCTTCATGTCCTCTTCATGACCTCATGACCTATTCATGACCTCTTCATGTCCTCTTCATGACCTCATGACCTCTTCATGTCCTATTCATGACCTCTTCATGTCCTGTTCATGTCCTCTTCATGACCTCTTCATGTCCTGTTCATGTCCTCTTCATGACCTCTACATGTCCTCTTCATGTCCTCTTCATGACCTATTCATGACCTATTCAGGTCCTCTTCATGACCTCATTACCTCTTCATGACCTCATGACCTATTCATGACCTCTTCATGACCTCTTCACGTCCTCTTCATGTCCTCTTCATGTCCTCTTTATGACCTCTTCATGTCCTCTTCATGACCTATTAATGACCTCTTCATGTCCTCTTCATGACCTCTTCATGACCTATTCATGTCCTCTTCATGACCTCTTCATGTCCTCTTCATGTCCTATTCATGACCTCTTCATGATCTCTTCACGTCCTATTCATGATCTCTCCATGTCCTCTTCATGACCTCATTACCTCTTCATGTCCTCTTCATGACCTCTTCATGACCTCATGACCTCTTCATGTCCTCATGACCTCTTCATGTCCTCTTCATGACCTCTTCATGTCCTCTTGACCTCTTCATGTCCTCTTCATGTTCTCGTCATGACCTCATGACCTATTCATGACCTCTTCATGTCCTCTTCATGACCTCTTCATGTCCTCTTCATGTCTTCATGACCTCTTCATGTCCTCTTCATGTCCTCTACATGACCTCTTCATGTCCTCTTCATGTCCTCTTCATGACCTCTCCATGTCCTCTTCATGTCCTATTCATGTCCTCTACATGACCTCTTCATGTCCTCTTCATGACCTCATGACCTCTTCATGTCCTCATGACCTCTTCATGTCCTCTTCATGACCTCTTGACCTCTTCATGTCCTCTTCATGACCTCATGACCTATTCATGACCTCTTCATGTCCTCTTCATGACCTCATGACCTCTTCATGTCCTATTCATGACCTCTTCATGTCCTGTTCATGTCCTCTTCATGACCTCTTCATGTCCTGTTCATGTCCTCTTCATGACCTCTACATGTCCTCTTCATGTCCTCTTCATGACCTATTCATGACCTATTCAGGTCCTCTTCATGACCTCATTACCTCTTCATGACCTCATGACCTATTCATGACCTCTTCATGTCCTCTTCATGACCTCTTCACGTCCTCTTCATGTCCTCTTTATGACCTCTTCATGTCCTCTTCATGACCTATTAATGACCTCTTCATGTCCTCTTCATGACCTCTTCATGACCTATTCATGTCCTCTTCATGACCTCTTCATGACCTCTTCATGTCCTCTTCATGTCCTATTCATGACCTCTTCATGATCTCTTCACGTCCTATTCATGATCTCTTCATGTCCTCTTCATGACCTCATTACCTCTTCATGTCCTCTTCATGACCTCTTCATGACCTCTTCATGTCCTCTTCATGACCTCTTCATGTCCTCTTCATGTCCTCTTCATGACCTCTTCATGTCCTCTTCATGTCCTCTTCATGTCCTCTTCATGACCTCTTCATGTCCTCTTCATGACCTCTTCATGACCTCTTCATGTCCTCTTCATGACCTCTTCATGTCCTCTTCATGACCTCTTCATGTCCTCTTCATGACCTCTTCATGTCCTCTTCATGATCTCTTCATGTCCTCTTCATGACCTCTTCATGTCCTCTTCATGACCTCATGACCTCTTCATGTCCTCTTCATGATCTCTTTAATATCTAAATATCAAATGTCTTCTGGTCCTCTCTGCAGGTGTCCTCTTCTCTCCAGGTGTCGACAGAAAACAGTTTGAATCCTCTGAGCGTGCTCGCTCCAGGTGATCATTACTTCAAAAACACACTTCCTGTTTGTTTTCATGATTCAATAATGTGTAAACAATATAAGCACTGAAACCTAATAACCCTCCTGTCTGTGTTCAGTCAGCTTTCCCAGCATGCCTCAATCCTCTCCGTCCTCCACTGCTGCAGCGTCTGTAGTTCCCGACATGTCGGACACGTTGGACGACTCGGAGCTGATCGGTGACGACTTGGACAACCTGCTCGACTGTTTTCATGACCAGCAACCTGAGGTAGTCTGATGCTTGAACCTTGTTTGTGTCTGCAGACGAGTCTGGAGTCCATGCTCACACAGGTCACCATGTGGTGGACTCTGAAGCTTCAGTGTTTATCCAGCTCTGCATGGGTCTGTAAACCTTTCTGTGTTCTAACCTCTCTCCATTTTTCAAAAGCATCTCCAATATTGATCCTAGTTTGAGCACGTTTCTGCTCGTGGAGCTTATTAGAAACATGCAGAGGCTTTTTAGGCCGGGTACAATCACTTCTATCTGAACCACTTCTCTTGCCCGCTTCCATCGCTGCAACACCTGTTGACCTGATAACTGCTCTCATATCTCTATGGGGACTGACTCACTGCAGGACACAGAACTGCTTTTGTTGCTTCACATTTTCATGTCTTTCTATATTAAACTGTTTGACGGTGAAAAGAAGAACTGTTAATGTTTTAAACTGTTGTTGGTCCATAAACTTTATCTTCAGCTTTATCAGTCTTTGACTGACTGGCGGCGCGACCAGTCGCAGCGGCCCCTCTCTCTCCCGATAGAGCGGTGTTTTCTTCTTTTTCTAACTTTTCTTTTGACTTTTCTCCGTGTTTTACTATGGAAAAACACAATTACAGCCGTCGATTTTTACTGGACTTAAACAGTAACAGCCTTTCTGTGGAGTCATTACCCAAATCACTGACACAACAGCTTCAAACTTTGGGACTGCTTCGCGAGCCGGTTTACCCCCCGGAGAGGAGATGTAAACGTAAACGGTGCGAGCGGAAACAAAAGCGAGGTAAACGTGGAGGCATAAGAGCGAGACTAGGTTAAAATACCACACAGGTCCGCTCTTCCAACTCTTCTACTGGCAATTGTAAGATCTCTGGACAATAAAATGGACCATATAGAGCTACTGAGAGCTGCGCACCGCGACGTGAGGGACGGCTGCGCGTACATTTTCACAGAGACATGGCTGAACGAACGCATCCCAGACTCCACCGTTCAGCTTGAACAATTCACATGCTACTGTTCGGACAGAATCCTTACTAAAGGAGGAAAGAAGAAAGGTGGTGGAGTCTGTGTTTACATCAGTGATGCTTGGTGTCGAGATGCTGCTGTGGTATGTAAACACTGTTCACCGCTGGCGGAGTTTATGATCATAAAGTGCCGTCCTTTCTATCAACCGAGAGAGATAATATATACAGCGACCCTGCAGCCACCAACAACGCTGATAGAATCGACGCACTTTGGGAACTTTACAACGCCATCAGTGAGCAACAGACAGCCCACCCAGACAGATTTCTCATCATCGCTGGGGATTTTAACCATGCAAATCTCAAGACGGTTTTACCCCACTTCCACCAACACGTGACCTTTCCCACAAGAGAAGGTAACATTCTGGACATGATTTACACAACAGTTAAAGGTGCTTACAAAGCTTCACCCCTCCCCCACATCGGCCACTCTGACCATATCAGTGTCATGCTAATGCCAGTTTACAGACCCAGGGTTAAAGTCACCAAACCAGTTCTGAAGCAGGTATGTGTGTGGCCAGAGGGGGCCTCTGCTGCACTACAAGACTGCTTTGATACCACAGATTGGGAGATGTTCAAGCAGGCAGCCACCTACAACAACCACACAGACATTGAGGAGTATTCTGACACTGTTACTTCCTACATTAGCAAATGCATTGCTGATGTCACCACCACCAGAACCATCACCACCCGGGCTAACCAGAAGCCATGGCTGACAGGAGAGGTACGCGGGCTACTGAGGACCAGGAACACGCCTTCAGAGCTGGGGACGCAGCCTGCCTGAGAACAGCGAGGGCCAACCTGTCCCGTGGCATCAGGAAAGCCAAACGCAGCTACACACTTAAAATAACCGGACACTTCAAGGACAGCAGAGACGCGCAGAGCCTGTGGCGTGGTATCCAGACCATCACGGACTACAAACCCAAGCCACAGACCTGTGACAGCAACACCTCTCTGCTGAACGACCTCAACAGCTTCTTTGCCAGGTTTGAAGCACACAACAGCACGCCCCCACAGAAGACCACCCCCCCTCCCCACGACCAGACCCTGTGCCTGACTGCAGCCAGCGTGAAGAGAACCTTCTCCAAGATCAACACCCGCAAGGCTGCAGGTCCAGACAACATTCCTGGCCGTGTGCTGAAGGACTGTGCAGAGGAGCTCACATTTTCAACGCTTCTCTGAGTCAGGCTGTTGTTCCGTCGTGCTTCAAAGCCACCACCATCATACCCGTTCCAAAGAAGCCCTCACCATCCACTTTCAATGACTATCGACCCGTTGCACTGACCCCCATCGCCATGAAGTGCTTTGAAAGGTTAGTCATGGCCCACATCAAATCCACCCTCCCCGCCACCCTGGACCCCTACCAGTTTGCATACCGAGGTAACAGATCCACCGAGGATGCTATCTGTTCTGCTCTTCACCCAGCCCTCACCCACCTGGACACCAAAAACTCATACGTCAGAATGCTGTTCATAGACTTCAGTTCAGCATTCAACACCATCATCCCTCAGCAGCTGATGGGCAAACTGGACCAGCTGGGGCTCAGCACTTCCCTGTGCAACTGGCTGCTGGACTTCCTCAGCGAGAGGCCTCAGACAGTGCGGGTCGGCGGCAGCATATCAAAAACCACCGTCATGAGCACTGGGGCCCCCCAAGGTTGTGTGCTCAGCCCCCTGCTCTTCACGCTGCTGACCCACGACTGCGCTCC
>NC_083631.1:24857464-24872464 GCF_963584025.1 Labrus mixtus
GAACTTCCCTCTGTTCTACGATGTAGGTGTTCCTTACTAGTGTTTAAAAACATTCATCACCATGGTTACCAGACGATCGAAATGAGTCCTCGTGTTCATCGCGCCATCTTTATCCAACAGCTGTGGTCGTTTATAATAACGAGTGTCCGACAGCCGCATGTGGTCGTTTATAATAACGAGTGTCCGACAGCCGCATGTGGTCGTTTATAATAACGAGTGTCCGACAGCCGCATGTGGTCGTTTATAATAACGAGTGTCCGACAGCCGCATGTGGTCGTTTATTATAACGAGTGTCAAAAAGCTGCATGTGGTCGTTTATAATAACGAGTGTCCGACAGCCGCATGTGGTCGTTTATAATAACGAGTGTCCGACAGCCGCATGTGGTCGTTTATAATAACGAGTGTCCGACAGCCGCATGTGGTCGTTTATAATAACGAGTGTCCGACAGCCGCATGTGGTCGTTTATAATAACGAGTGTCAAAAAGCTGCATGTGGTCGTTTATAATAACGAGTGTCAAAAAGCTGCATGTGGTCGTTTATAATGAGTGTCAAAAAGCCGCATGTGGTCGTTTATAATAACGAGTGTCCGACAGCCGCATGTGGTCGTTTATAATAACGAGTGTCCGACAGCCGCATGTGGTCGTTTATTATAACGAATGTCCGACAGCCGCATGTGGTCGTTTATTATAACGAGTGTCCGACAGCCGCATGTGGTCGTTTATAATAACGAGTGTCCGACAGCCGCATGTGGTCGTTTATAATAACGAGTGTCCGACAGCCGCATGTGGTCGTTTATTATAACGAGTGTCCGACAGCCGCATGTGGTCGTTTATAATAACGAGTGTCCGACAGCCGCATGTGGTCGTTTATTATAACGAGTGTCAAAAAGCTGCATGTGGTCGTTTATAATAACGAGTGTCAAAAAGCTGCATGTGGTCGTTTATAATAACGAGTGTCTGACAGCCGCATGTGGTCGTTTATAATAACGAGTGTCCGACAGCCGCATGTGGTCGTTTATAATAACGAGTGTCTGACAGCCGCATGTGGTCGTTTATAATAACGAGTGTCCGACAGCCGCATGTGGTCGTTTATTATAACGAGTGTCCGACAGCCGCATGTGGTCGTTTATAATAACGAGTGTCCGACAGCCGCATGTGGTCGTTTATAATAACGAGTGTCAAAAAGCTGCATGTGGTCGTTTATTGTAACGAGTGTCCGACAGCCGCATGTGGTCGTTTATAATAACGAGTGTCCGACAGCCGCATGTGGTCGTTTATAATAACGAGTGTCCGACAGCCGCATGTGGTCGTTTATAATAACGAGTGTCCGACAGCCGCATGTGGTCGTTTATAATAACGAGTGTCAAAAAGCCGCATGTGGTCGTTTATAATAACGAGTGTCAAAAAGCCGCATGTGGTCGTTTATAATAACGAGTGTCCGACAGCCGCATGTGGTCGTTTATAATAACGAGTGTCCGACAGCCGCATGTGGTCGTTTATTATAACGAATGTCCGACAGCCGCATGTGGTCGTTTATTATAACGAGTGTCCGACAGCCGCATGTGGTCGTTTATAATAACGAGTGTCCGACAGCCGCATGTGGTCGTTTATAATAACGAGTGTCCGACAGCCGCATGTGGTCGTTTATTATAACGAGTGTCCGACAGCCGCATGTGGTCGTTTATAATAACGAGTGTCCGACAGCCGCATGTGGTCGTTTATAATAACGAGTGTCCGACAGCCGCATGTGGTCGTTTATAATAACGAGTGTCCGACAGCCGCATGTGGTCGTTTATAATAACGAGTGTCAAAAAGCTGCATGTGGTCGTTTATAATAACGAGTGTCCGACAGCCGCATGTGGTCGTTTATTATAACGAGTGTCAAACAGCCGCATGTGGTCGTTTATTATAACGAGTGTCAAAGAGCTGCATATGGTCGTTTATTGTAACGAGTGTCCGACAGCCGCATGTGGTCGTTTATAGTAACGAGTGTCCGACAGCCGCATGTGGTTGTTTATTATAACGAGTGTCCGACAGCCGCATGTGGTCGTTTATAATAACGAGTGTCCGACAGCCGCATGTGGTCGTTTATTATAACGAGTGTCCGACAGCTGCATGTGGTCGTTTATAATAACGAGTGTCAAAAAGCCGCATGTGGTCGTTTATAATGAGTGTCCGACAGCCGCATGTGGTCGTTTATAGTAACGAGTGTCCGACAGCCGCATGTGGTCGTTTATAGTAACGAGTGTCCGACAGCCGCATGTGGTCGTTTATAGTAACGAGTGTCCGACAGCCGCATGTGGTCGTTTATAGTAACGAGTGTCCGACAGCCGCATGTGGTCGTTTATAGTAACGAGTGTCCGACAGCCGCATGTGGTCGTTTATAGTAACGAATGTCCGACAGCCGCATGTGGTCGTTTATAGTAACGAGTGTCCGACAGCCGCATGTGGTCGTTTATAGTAACGAGTGTCAAAAAGCCGCATGTGGTCGTTTATTATAACGAGTGTCCGACAGCCGCATGTGGTCATTTATAGTAACGAGTGTCCGACAGCCGCATGTGGTCGTTTATAGTAACGAGTGTCCGACAGCCGCATGTGGTCGTTTATTATAACGAGTGTCCGACAGCTGCATGTGGTCGTTTATAGTAACGAGTGTCACAAAGCTGCATGTGGTCGTTTATAATAACGAGTGTCACAAAGCTGCATGTGGTCGTTTATAATAACGAGTGTCACAAAGCTGCATGTGGTCGTTTATAATAACGAGTGTCCGACAGCCGCATGTGGTCGTTTATAGTAACGAGTGTCAAAAAGCTGCATGTGGTCGTTTATAATAACGAGTGTCCGACAGCCGCATGTGGTCGTTTATAGTAACGAGTGTCAAAAAGCTGCATGTGGTCGTTTATAATAACGAGTGTCCGACAGCCGCATGTGGTCGTTTATAATAACGAGTGTCAAAAAGCTGCATGTGGTCGTTTATAATAACGAGTGTCCGACAGCCGCATGTGGTCGTTTATAGTAACGAGTGTCAAAAAGCTGCATGTGGTCGTTTATAATAACGAGTGTCAAAAAGCTGCATGTGGTCGTTTATAATAACGAGTGTCCGACAGCCGCATGTGGTCGTTTATAGTAACGAGTGTCAAAAAGCTGCATGTGGTCGTTTATAATAACGAGTGTCCGACAGCCGCATGTGGTCGTTTATAGTAACGAGTGTCAAAAAGCTGCATGTGGTCGTTTATAATAACGAGTGTCAAAAAGCTGCATGTGGTCGTTTATAATAACGAGTGTCCGACAGCCGCATGTGGTCGTTTATAGTAACGAGTGTCAAAAAGCTGCATGTGGTCGTTTATTATAACGAGTGTCAAACAGCCGCATGTGGTCGTCGTTTCTCACAGATTTGTAACCAGATGGTGAAGAAAGGGAGATGTAGTTACCCGGGGAAATGCACCTTCGCTCACAGCCAGGAGGAGCGAGAGATGTGGATGTACATGAAGAACAATGAGAGTGAGTTTCCAACACGACTATCTGTCATTTTATGATCCTATTTAAAGTAACAGTTTCATTCTTCGTGTTAGCATGATGTTACAGCTGCCACCAAACATCATTCTTTGATCTTCTGTTCTGTAGTGCCGTACATGCAGCAGATTTACGACATGTGGCTTTCTTTAACCGCCCAAAGCGTCCAATTAGACGGAGCCGTGCTGACGCAGCCTGAAGAGAAAAACATCGTCATGCCCACAGACTACAGCGAACCTCTGGTGAGTGAACGGGACTCAAACGAATCGTGTCATGTTGTCAGAGAAAGACACCGTGTCTGTCTGTGTTTCAGAACGGCTTCCACTGTCGTCTCTGCGGGAAGCACAGTAACAGCGAGCGTCAGTGGCAGCAGCACATCTCGACAGAGAAACACAAAGACCGAGTGTTCAGCTGTGAGGGAGAGGACGAGGCGCTCACCTGGAGCTACAGGTTCCCCGGGACCTGCTTCAAACTGTGCCCCAGGTAAGACCTTCACCTGAGGAAGACCTCAGATCTGTCTTACTGTTTGGTTACCACGGAGACGTACGGGTCATCTCAACCAGCAGAGGGTGACGTCTAAACTAAATCAAACTTAGTGTCAGACATGAGGCTTAAACGTGACCAATCAGAGAGCAGAGTTTGTTTCTTCTTCTGTTCACTGACGTTCGTCCACAAACTCTAATGTTTGTACGAGCTGACAAAGCATCCTGATGAGGGGAGAACTGAAGACTAGATCCTTCAGCTGGTGAACAATAACAACAGTGACCTCTAGTGGTGACATCTGAAACTACAACATCGGGTCATTTAACAGTCCTCTGTGATTGGACGATCTGGGCTCATGGGAAACTAAAGCAGGAGTCAAAACAAAGTAATCAAACACTTCTGAGGGACGTAATCGATCACGGAGAACACACTGCTGTTACCATGACAACCGAAAACCCTCCTCCTCATGTATCGCACCTTTATAACACCATCACCATGACAACCAGTAATGCCCTCTGCTGGGTTCAAATAACAGATTGTGTGTCGGCCTTAACTCGCCGTGCTGCCCTCTGGTGGTCAGAATCAGTCTCTATGAAGTCATTAACTCAAACCTCACACGAGCACAGGAAGTGTTTAAAACCTGATGAATTGTCGTCTGTTGTGGCGTGACAGGCTGGACGGCGTGTGTCCTGACGGCGTGAGCTGTGACTTCGCTCACAGTAGCGAGGAGCTGCAGGAGTGGACGGAGAGACGAGGTTTCCTGAGACAGAAGTTATCTAAAGCCAGAGAGGACATGCTCATCATGCCGGACGAGTTCGACTTCGGGAAATACAACTTCCTCCTCCAGGACTGACGGACGTTTTATATCCTCGTGTCTGTGTTTACAAACGTCAGGTGATGCTAACGCTAGCTTTCTTTGATTTGCCAAAAGATCACAAAAATAATTTTCATTTCTAAATGATGCCAAATATTCTTTAAAGTAGAACAAATAGTCTGACTCTGTTTCTTTAATAATTGTTTTGTTGTTTACTTCTCATCTATGTTGTCCAATCAGAAAGCTCCATCAGGCCAAAGTTCACAAAAGAGGAAGATTTTTAAAAGTCAATAAAAGTGTTCATGCTCAGTTTAAATCTGTGTGTGTGTCTTTTTATTTTCATGTGAGAAAGCGTCTTTGTCCTTCATGGTGCACTTCTCAAACACGTCACCAGGGGGCGTGGAGCCTCGAGCCTCCCACATACCTGCACGTGCTGCTGTGCGTGGATACCAATGTGCTCAGCTGTACGGGGCCGGTGTTGTTTTTATCGCCTGCTGCTCTCTGATTGGCTCTGTGCTTTGACTGACAGGCGCGGGGCCGAGTCTCCTTCATGTACGGGGCAGCAAGGGGCGTGGCTTCGTCGGACACATGCAAGAGGCCCCGTGACGAGAGTTTGAGTGAAGTTGGTGAAAAGTGAGTCAAGTTGTGAGAGGAGAGACACAAAGAGAGAGAGACACAAAGAGAGTGTTCACCTGTCCTTCACACACACTTTCACTACGATATCACCGGCTCGTTTGTAGTTTTAAGGTTCTTTTATCGCTTGAATTTGTAGTCCTTCAGTTAGTTCATCATGTCGACGCTGAATCAGATCTATTGCGGGGACAGGAGCGATGTTCCGGACCTGCTCAGGTCTCTGGCTGATTACCCTTTCTCCTTCCCGTTCTTCGATGACACAGGTGAGACTTGTTTACTTTCTTAATGGTCTAACCTGGTCTAACCTGGTCCCTGAATGTGCTGTGAGCGGGTCTAACTCACGTTTAGCTTCATGTAATCTCTCCCTGCATGAACACACTAAATGTTGTGTTGTTGTCATGATACCAGAATTAAACTCATGTTTCAGCATCAACACGTTGCTGTGTCTTTGATGTCTGTCACATGAGCAAAGTGATTTTAGACGAACTATTAGCTGCTGCTGCAACAAGCCCACACAGTGCTGCATTCAGGGGCTCCTCAGACGGTTTGATGTGCTGCATTCAGGGGCTCCTCAGACGGTTGGATGTGGTGCATTCAGGGGCTCCTCAGACGGTTGGATGTGGTGCATTCAGGGGCTCCTCAGACGGTTTGATGTGCTGCATTCAGGGGCTCCTCAGACGGTTGGATGTGGTGCATTCAGGGGCTCCTCAGACGGTTGGATGTGGTGCATTCAGGGGCTCCTCAGACGGTTTGATGTGGTGCATTCAGGGGCTCCTCAGACGGTTTGATGTGCTGCATTCAGGTGCTCCTCAGACAGTTAGTTAAGATGCTTTCAGGTCCTCCTCGGGCGGTTGGATATGGTGCATTCAGGTGCTTCTCGGACAGTGTTCATGTGTTGGTGAATGTGCAGCAGACTGTCCCTTACTCTTCACTCGTCCTGTGTTCTCTTGTCAAACCCGACCCTGACCACCCCGGACCGACCCTGACCACCCTAACCCGACCCTGACCACCCTAACCTGACCCTGACCACCCTGGACCGACCCTGACCACCCTAACCTGACCCTGACCACCCTGGACCTAACCCTGACCATCCTGGACCTGACCCTGACCACCCTAACCTGACCCTGACCACCCTGGACCGACCCTGACCACCCTGGACCTGACCCTGACCACCCTGGACCTGACCCTGACCACCCTGGACCGACCCTGACCCTCCGCTGTCACCTCAGCTGCTCTGTTTGTGCTTAGATGGTCTGAGTCTTTACAAAGAGCAGTTTTCTGCTGATTCTCATTGGTTGAAAGAAAGTGTAGATGATACCTTCTGTGAGGTGTACAGGTGAGGCCTAGTTTAAGGTAAAGGACACCTCAGAGGGTTGATTGATCAGCCGTGTAATCTTTAATAAGTCGATGTGTTTAAACAGTCAGCCGGACAACAAACTCTAAACACACCACTGATTCTTATTGATGTATATTTAATTCTCCCACAATGCATTGCAGAGTGCAAAGTGCATCAGTTAACATCTGTATCATGGAGGTGGGGTGGTGTTGTGGTGATGGTTGGTGTTGTGTTGGAGATGGGGTGGTGATGGGTGGTGTTGTTGGAGATGGGGTGGTGGTGATGGGTGGTGATGTTGGAGATGGGGTGGTGATGGGTGGTGTTGGATGTGGTGATGGGTGGTGTTTTGGTGTAGCTTGGATTGACCATCCTGAGGGAGCGTCCAAGAGAGTGTGTGTGTGTGTGTGTGTGTGTGTGTGTGTGTGTGTGTGTGTGTGTGTGTGTGTGTGTGTGTGTGTGTGTGTGTGTGTGTGTGTGTGTGTGTGTGTGTGTGTGTGTGTGTGTGTGTGTGTGTGTGTGTCGGGTAAACAACATGTACTCAGTTACCTTTGGTCTTGTGCCACATGTTCAGACGGAGCCGCTTCTGCTCACGTGCTGAACATTTGAAGCCACGCCCCAAGCAGCTTGTACTTTCACGTGAGGAGGGTGGGAGGCGGCACGTGTTCGGCCACGAGTGTCCCTGTGCAGGCTGCTGGGAGCTCACTGCTGTGTGTGTGTGTGTGTGTGTGTGTGTGTGTGTGTGTGTGTGTGTGTGTGTGTGTGTGTGTGTGTGTGTGTGTGTGTGTGTGTGTGTGTGTGTGTGTGTGTGTGTGTGTGTGTGTGTGTGTGTGTGTGTGTGTGTGTGTGTGTGTGTGTGTGTGTGTGTGTGTGTGTGTGTGTGTGTGTGTGTGTGTGTGTGTGTGTGTGTGCGCGCGCGCGCTTGGATCAGGTGTGAAGGTTACAGAGTGCTGATGGGGGATGTATTTCTTTTTACCGCTGTGATACATATATGAATAGTTTTTTATAATAATAACGATCATCGGTCTAATGCAGATATTTATCAAAATAAAGATGTTCAATGCGGATCTACTACACAGACGAAAAAGAACACCCAGCCGCTGTGTTTATTATAGTGGGCAGTGCCGACAACCAATCAGCTGTTACTATCCCACTGGTGGGCGGGGCTCGGAGCTCATGAATATCCAACCACAGCGCTCGGTGGGAGAGGAGGACGGGGGGCTCGTGTAGAAACGTTAATATTGACAGAAAGAAGAGGATCACTATCTCCGGGTTTAAACTGCTTCAGAGCCGCGTACCGTTTGTCTCCGTTGTTTTCCGGTGAAGGACGCAGCTGTCGGTTACCGTTGGTCTCCGTTGTTTTCCGGTGAAGGACGCAGCTGTCGGTTACCGTTTGTCTCCGTTGTTTTCCGGTGAAGGACGCAGCTGTCGGTTACCGTTTGTCTCCGTTGTTTTCCGGTGAAGGACGCAGCTGTCGGTTACCGTTCGTATCATCGCCAGGGTCTGCTCGGTGGAACAATGCCCGGTAAATCCGCGACGACTGTGGCTCTTGAGCCCGGAGTGACCGTCTCCACAGCGGCTCCGCAGAAGTCTTTCCCGTTTGTTCTTAAGAAGATCATGGACTTCCCGCCACCGAACATTCTAGAGGAGGGAGACGACGGTAAGAGCCCCGAGCGCGAGCGCTGTTCCTCCGGCTGTTCCAGCATGACGGTTCCTCCTCTTAAACACGGTTATATGTCCGCCATCAGGGCTGCTGTTTCACTGCACAGTGTCCGGTCATTTGGCGGGAAGTAGGGTCCTTGTGGGCACGCGGGGTCTTTGGAGGCTTTAGAAAATATAAAAGAACACAAAGTCCTAACTTCAGTCTGCTCTCTGAACACACACATACACACACACACACACACTGATGATACACACACACACACACACACACACACACACACTGATGATACACACACACACTGATGATACATACACACACACACACTGATGATACACACACACTGATGATACACACACACACACACACACACACACACACTGATGATACACACACACACTGATGATACATACACACACACACTGATGATACACACACACTGATGATACACACACACGTGTGTGTGGTTGTTTTGGTGTGTGTGTGTGGTTGTTTTGGTGTGTGTGTGTATCATCAGTGTGTGTGTGTGTGTGTGTGTGTATCATCAGTGTGTGTGTTGTGTTGGTGTGTGTGTGTATCATCAGTGTGTGTGTGTTTTTTGGTGTGTGTGTGTTGTTTTGGTGTGTGTATGTGTGGTTGTTTTGGTGTGTGTGTATGTGTGGTTGTTTTGGTGTGTGTGTTGTTTTGGTGTGTGTATATGTGGTTGTTTTGGTGTGTGTTGTTTTGGTGTGTGTATATGTGGTTGTTTTGGTGTGTGTATATGTGGTTGTGTGTATGTGTGTGTGGTTGTGTATATGTGTGGTTGTTTTGGTGTATGTGTGGTTGTGTGTATGTGTGTGTGGTTGTTTTGGTGTGTGTGTATATGTGGTTGTGTGTATGTGTGTGGTTGTTTGTATGTGTGTGGTTGTGTGTATGTGTGTGGTTGTTTGTATGTGTGTGGTTGTGTGTATGTGGTTGTGTGTGTGTGTGTGTGTGTGGTTGTTTTGGTGTATGTGTGTGGTTGTGTGTATGTGTGGTTGTTTTGGTGTGTGTGTGTGTGTGGTTGTTTTGGTATGTGTGGTTGTTTTGGTGTGTGTGTATGTGTGGTTGTTTTGGTGTATATGTGGTTGTGTTTATGTGTGTGTGTGGTTGTGTGTATGTGTGGTTGTTTTGGTGTGTGTGTGTGTGGTTGTTTTGGTATGTGTGTGTATGTGTGGTTGTTTTGGTGTGTGTGTATGTGTGGTTGTTTTGGTATGTGTGTGTATGTGGTTGTTTTGGTGTATATGTGGTTGTGTGTGTGTGTGTGTGTGTGTGGTTGTTTTGGTATGTGTGTGTGTGTGTGTGTGTGTGGTTGTTTTGGTGTGTGTGTGTGTGTGGTTGTTTTGGTATGTGTGTGTATGTGTGGTTGTTTTGGTGTGTGTGTATGTGTGGTTGTTTTGGTATGTGTGTGTATGTGGTTGTTTTGGTGTATATGTGGTTGTGTGTGTGTGTGTGTGGTTGTTTTGGTGTGTGTGTGTGTGTGGTTGTTTTGGTATGTGTGTGTGTGGTTGTTTTGGTGTGTGTGTGTGTGGTTGTTTTGGTATGTGTGTGTGTGTGTGGTTGTTTTGGTGTATGTGTGGTTGTGTGTGTATGTGGTTGTGTGTGTCTCTCTGGTTCTCTTAAATCTTTATTCCGTCTTTATGTAATTTCTCTTTTTGTCCACTAGGAGGTGTGTGTACCTGTTTACACTGTGATGTCACCACGCCCCCCTCCTTCTGTTATCAGGCTGTTCTGTGTGTGCACGTGCCCCCTCCTCTCTTTAAACCACTTGTCTCCTGTGTTTGCTGCAGAGATCGAGAAGGAGAAGCTGAGCTCCTCTGAGAATGTGGAGGGAGGCGGGGACGTGTCCAACAGCGCAGGTGGAGGTTCCAGAGGTGGAGGAGGTGGAGTCTCCGCCTCCCTGACCCCAGCCATCTGGGAGAAAACCATCCCGTATGACGGGGAGACGTTCCACCTGGAGTACATGGACCTGGACGAGTTCCTTCTGGAGAACGGCATCCCCGTGAGCCTGGAGGAGGAGGAGCTTCAGAAGACGCTCAGCTCCATGGGGGGGAAAGGAAAATCCATCCTTAAGGTGACTCCTCCTCCTCCTGCTGCAGCCTCAGCACTCTCCCCCTCCATCATCTCAACCTCCACCACCGAGCCAGACGAGACGCTGACGGTCACCACCTTACAGCCTGCTAAACTGGAGGAGGAGGAAGAGGAGGAAGAGGAGGAGGAGGAGGAAGAGGAGGAGGGAGGACAAGAAGAAGAAGAAGCTTTGAGTGAGGAGGCGACCGAGGCAGCAGCAGCAGAAGAAGAAGAAGTGAAACCGAAGAAAACAGGTGAGACGTTTAGACGATCAGGTGGGGGTGGGGTTAATACTAGTGGTGATTGTCTCATAGTAATCCTGACCTTTGACCCTGCTCCTAGTGAGGTCACCATAAGAGAAATTGAAACTTCCATGTCTAGTCAAATCTATTCAAGAGGTTTGATACTAACAGTTAGGCGTTGCCATGGTTACCGCTCCTCCGGGTGGTTTCAGACCTGCTAATACCCCGTACCTACAAACCTCCTCATACCGATCAGGAAGTGATGTCATAGATGACGCTCTCTGTCCCATTACTCCCACAGAGCGTAACACGCCCTCCCCCATCGACCCGGACGCCATCGAGGTGGACATTAACTTCCAGCCGGACCCCACAGACCTGGTCCTGTCCAGCGTGCCGGGCGGCGAGCTGTTCAACCCGAGGAAACACAAATTCTCAGACGAGGAGCTGAAACCTCAGCCGATGATCAAGAAGGCCAAGAAAGTGTTTGTTCCTGACGAGCAGAAGGTACGAACGCTTTGTGGTTCTGTTTATTAACTGTGTGGTTCTGTTTATTAACTGTGTGGTTCTGTTTACTAACTGTGTGTGGTTCTGTTTACTAACTGTGTGTGGTTCTGTTTACTAACTGTGTGGTTCTGTTTACTAACTGTGGTTCTGTTTACTAACTGTGTGTGGTTCTGTTTACTAACTGTGTGGTTCTGTTTATTAGCTGTGTGGTTCTGTTTACTAACTGTGGGTGGTTCTGTTTACTAACTGTGTGGTTCTGTTTACTAACTGTGGTTCTGTTTACTAACTGTGTGTGGTTCTGTTTACTAACTGTGTGGTTCTGTTTACTAACTGTGGTTCTGTTTACTAACTGTGTGTGGTTCTGTTTATTAACTGTGTGGTTCTGTTTATTAACTGTGTGTGGTTCTGTTTATTAACTGTGTGGTTGTGTTTACTAACTGTGTGGTTCTGTTTATTAACTGTGTGTGGTTCTGTTTACTAACTGTGTGGTTCTGTTTACTAACTGTGTGGTTCTGTTTACTAACTGTGTGTGGTTCTGTTTATTAACTGTGTGGTTCTGTTTATTAATTGTGTGTGGTTCTGTTTACTAACTGTGTGGTTCTGGTTCTGTTAGGACGATAAGTACTGGTCGAGGAGGAAGAAGAACAACGTGGCGGCGAAGCGCTCTCGTGACGCTCGCCGTCTGAAGGAGAACCAGATCACGGTGCGAGCCTCCTTCCTGGAACGGGAGAACTCGGCGTTGAGACAGCAGGTGGCCGAGATGAGGAAGGACTGCGGCCGCTGTAAGAACATCCTGGCCCGCTACGAGGCGAAGTACGGCCCGCTGTAAGAACCGCGACGTCCGTAAGAAATGACGAATCAACGTGAAGCTGAACTCCGCCCCCGCAGAATTCAACACCGATACAAACATGAAGGGATCTCAATTTGAAGTGAAGCTCCAGTCACTGAGTCTCTGATACACACTGCAGGCAGTGAGGCATCATGGGAGCTGTAGTCACAGGGAGGCCTGTGGAGAGCGCCTGGCTCCTCCACTCAGAGGAGAGAGAGGACACACGGTCCGTCTGAGGACCAATCACAGACAGCCAGGACACAGAGCAGTCTGAACTATTGACCAATCATCAGTTTGTTTCAGTGCAACACTCTTCTCCTCCTTCTCCTTCTTCTTCTTCTTCTTCTTCTTCTCCAAGGACCAAAGCAAGAGTCAGACAGACGTCCTGTTTTTAGAAAGGTGCACTTCGGCCCTCCCTCACCTGTCCTCATGTTGCATTTATCCTCATGTCTGTATTTAGAATAACCTGTGGGAGGAGGAGGAGGAGGAGGACATTTAAAGAGACATGTCTGTTCCTTTAAGAGGAGGTGAAACTACAGCAGAGACAGGGAGTTGTAGTTTTTAGAGAGTTAGTGTTGAAGGTAAATGTGTGATGACCTGCGGGGCCCTCATAGGTGGAGGGGTACGTTCATATGTAGGGATGTTTATTTTACTGCACACTGCAGGTAGGGGGCGCTCCAGCCTCTGCCTGTCTGCTCTCAGTGTAGTGACGGCTGGATTGATTTTTGAACGAGTAGCCCAAAGTGGACTGCTTTGTAAATAATTGATGGTCTCATAGAGACCCAGTCTTTGTTATTAACCCTGTACTATTCCTTCTATCTGCCAAATAGTCGAAGAGTGCTGTATTTATTCTGATGGTAATAAAGCATCTGTTGATTGTTCATCTATACGTCTCAACCAGTGCAGGGATTAAAGGGTTAACTGTGCTTCTGGACCTTTCTTTTCTCCATCTCTACAATCTCCTGTATGTGTGTGAGACACACACAGCTCACAGTGATTTACCTCATCCAACACTTCCACTGGAGACGCTTTAGGAGGACGCCGCAGAGACAGACTGTTACGGGACTCAAACTAAAGAGAACATCCGAGTGGCAATAATCGTGTGTAATGTACCGCCTGTTAACTTTCAGTGATCGTGTCTGTAAACTGAATATGATGTAACATAAAAAGTCTTTGTGCTTCCACTTTGGATCGTCTGTACGTCACGATCCTGATGCATGAGCCCTCACAGTCGACGGTTTCTCATCTGACACCAAGTGTACTTAGTGCGTGTGCGTGCGTGCGTGCGTGCGTGCGCGTGCGTGCGTGTGTGTTTGATCCGGACCCTGTTTCCTGATGACGTCTCTGATCTTTGGTTTCATGACGGAGACGTTTAATGGACTTTAAAACACTTTCTTTGTGCAGGTGACATTCTGACGTGTCATTGGCTGCATTATTCAGTTTGATGAATGCAAACCTCCGGGTGGTTTTTTTTAAGAAGACGTTCACAGACACACGGATGAATATTGTGAATATTTCTGCATACACCATGTAGCAAACTTTGTTTTAGTGGTTTTGATGTGGAGCTCTGAATAAAAACATCTTTCATGAATTAAAGCTTAAAGTTTCTTTTTCAATGATGTTAATGTCTATCGCCCCCTACAGACAGAGATTGGTATGACATGAGTCTGCTCATTAAGCATCAACATATTTCAAAAACAGCGACGTAATGTAAAGTTAAAAAAGGTACAACACTCTGCCTGCAGGTGGCTCCAGTGAGCTCATAACAAAAAATGTTTGTTACCACGGCAACAAAGAAGTTTCAGATACAAACTCCTGTGCGCAGCTGGAGAGGAGAGAGCTCCACCCTCTTTTAGTATCATTTTTAAACACGTGGTATCAGACACAAGCATCACAGTGCAGTTTGTTTCTTTACCTGAAGGTGGCACCACAGCCTTCAGTGTTTGTCAAAGTGCGTCTTTGTTTCCCTGAAAAGATAAAAACTTGAAACTGTTTTTCTCTTCAGTTTGGTTTCTGTGTTTCTGTAACGTTCTGACCTTGAACAGAACACACTCACGCACACTCACACGTTCACACTCACGCACACTCACACGCACACTCACACGTTCACACTCACGCACACTCACACGCACACTCACACGTTCACTCACACGCACACTCACGTTCACACTCACGCACACTCACACGTTCACACTCACACGCACTCACGTTCACACTCACGCACACTCACACGCACACTCACGTTCACTCACACGCACACTCACACGTTCACACTCACGCACACTCACACGTTCACACTCACACGCACACTCACACGCACACTCACGCACATGCACACACACTCACGCGCACACTCGCACACACTCACTCACTCGCACTCGCACGCTCACACACTCGCACGCTCACACTCGCGCACACTCACACACGCACGCTCACACGCTCACACACTCGCGCACACTCACACACACACTCACACGCACTCACGCTCACGCTCACACGCACTCACGCACTCACGCTCACACGCACTCACGCTCACTCGCACGCTCACACGCACTCACGCTCACTCGCACGCACGCTCACACTCGCATGCTCACACGCACTCACATGCACACTCACGCTCACACTCGCACGCTCACACACTCACGCTCACACGCTCACACACACTCACACGCATGCACACTAACCCTAACCCTTTATTGATCAAACATCTTTTTTGTTTGATTTCGTCAACCAGACGCTCCTCAGGGGACAGGAAGTCGACCCGACGCTCCTCAGGGGACAGGAAGTCGACCACACGCTCCTCAGGGGACAGGAAGTCGACCCGACACTCTTCAGGGGACAGGAAGTCAAACGGATCGTACGAGCGGAAGACATGGACGCCTGTTTGTTACCATGGTAACC
>NC_083631.1:24877464-24887464 GCF_963584025.1 Labrus mixtus
ACTACAGGAAACACTGTTAATTAGAGTCTAAACTACAGGAAACACTGTTTGTTAGATTAGAGTCTAAACTACAGAAAACACTGTTAGATTAGAGTCTGAACTACAGAAAACACTGTTAGAATAGAGTCTAAACTACAGGAAACACTGTTAGATTAGAGTCTAAACTACAGAAAACACTGTTAGATTAGAGTCTAAACTACAGGAAACACTGTTCGATTAGAGTCTAAACTACAGGAAACACTGTTTGTTAGATTAGAGTCTAAACTACAGGAAACACTGTTAGATTACAGTCTAAACTACAGGAAACACTGTTTGTTAGATTAGAGTCTAAACTACAGGAAACACTGTTTGTTAGATTAGAGTCTAAACTACAGGAAACACTGTTTGATAGATTAGAGTCTAAACTACAGGAAACACTGTTTGTTAGATTACAGTCTAAACTACAGGAAACACTGTTAGATTACAGTCTAAACTACAGGAAACACTGTTAGATTAGAGTCTAAACTACAGAAAACACTGTTAGATTAGAGTCTAAACTACAGAAAACACTGTTAGATTAGAGTCTAAACTACAGAAAACACTGTTTGTTAGATTAGAGTCTAAACTACAGGAAACACTGTTAGATTACAGTCTAAACTACAGGAAACACTGTTAGATTAGAGTCTAAACTACAGAAAACACTGTTAGATTAGAGTCTAAACTACAGGAAACACTGTTTGTTAGATTAGAGTCTAAACTACAGGAAACACTGTTAGATTACAGTCTAAACTACAGGAAACACTGTTTGTTAGATTAGAGTCTAAACTACAGGAAACACTGTTTGTTAGATTAGAGTCTAAACTACAGGAAACACTGTTTGATAGATTAGAGTCTAAACTACAGGAAACACTGTTTGTTAGATTAGAGTCTAAACCACAGGAAACACTGATTGTTAATAAAGGGGTGAGATGACATCATGGCGATCTCCTGATCTACAGACTGCTTTAGCTTCAGAAACAGGTGAGTGAACTTTTTGTTCCTGAGCTCTATGAGGAGTATTCTATCTCTTCTATATATACACTAATGTTTTAATGTTCAGGTTGTTGTGCAGGACGCTCTGCAGAAACCATCCAGGATCCTGATCGTGATCCTGGGAGCTGCTCCTGCTGACTGCTCAGTCCGCTGGGAGTACACGACCATTTTAACTTAAGACAAAACATGCTTTTTCTTAAAAACAAGCATCACACAGAAAGCTGTGTAAAATGGCAGGACAGACACCTTACTCCACAGAACACCATTTCCCATCATGCAGTGCATGTGATCCTCTCCTCCCCCTTTTACGCAGGAACACACACAAACAATCCCTCTCAGAGACTTCCCTGCCAGATGTGATTCAGCAGCTCAGATTAGAGACACGGCTCGATTAAACATCAATCTAACTGTTACAGAGAAATCTGCACCGAGTGAAGCTCGCCCGCAGGAAGGACGGCTCATCGCCACCTTTACATTAACCCCCCCATCACATGAAGAAGGTGACATTGAAGGAGAAGGTGGGGTCGTTACATGAGCTATAAATAGAGAGCATTCTACATCTTCTGTGGTTCACATTCCCCAACAGCAGAGTTCAAAACAGAGATGATGGAGAAAAAGACGAGGAGCAAACAACACACACACTAAGCTGCTGCTGCTGCTTTCGAAGCTCTGATAATAAGAAAATGAGATCCATCCAATGTCATCCAATGACAGAGTAGAGCTCGGCGTGTGATACGAGCTGTGGATCATAAAGAAACATCCTGAATGTTGTCACAGTTCTCAGGCCTGATGCTGCAGCTCCGCACTACTTCCACTTTGTTTACATGGACTCATTACAGCGTGCAGATCACACACACACACACACACACACACACACACACACACATCAGTAGACTTTAAGAGAAGTATTTCTATGAATTAGGAACTGATTGGACCAAAATACAAACACTGATGGAGGAGGAGGAAGAGGTGGAAGTGTGTAGAATCATCCTGCAGGTTTGCATGTGAGCTGACAGCAGCAGGGTCTACCTGCTGCGGAGGATTACCTCCGTGTGTCAGCCACAAGCAGCTGAAGAGGACGATGCTTTAAAAATAACATGATGAAGGAAAGCTGCAGGTTCAATGAGACAGAAAGAGGAGAGAGAGAGAGGGAGGGATGGGGAGAGAGAGAGGGAGGGAGAGAGGGAGAGAGAGGAGAGAGGAGAGAGACAGAGAGAGAGACAGGGAGAGAGACAGGGAGAGACAGGGAAAGAGACAGAGACAGACAGAGCTACACACACACACACACACACACACACACACACACACACACACACACACACACACACACACACACACACACACACACACACACACACACACACACACACACACACACACACACACACACACACACACACACACACACACACACACACACACACACACACACACACACACACACACACACACACACACACACACACACACACACACACACACACACACACACACACACACACACACACACACACACACACACACACACACACACACACACACACACACACACACACACACAC
Organism: Labrus mixtus; assembly: GCF_963584025.1. NCBI lineage: Eukaryota > Metazoa > Chordata > Actinopteri > Labriformes > Labridae > Labrus > Labrus mixtus. Next base: position 24,880,038 of record NC_083631.1, read on the forward strand.
ACACACACACTTCCTTACATTACTCACCTTTTCTTGTCGATGCATCAGCTCCACTTGCTCTCGTTGTTTCTGTCGTAAATTCCCGTTTTATCCCGTTTTCTCTCGTGTTCTGGTCTCGTGGTTTCGGATGATGACCTTCAGATGTTCTCACTTTGACATGAAAGATCTTTTTACCTGCTGTCTCTCTGCTCAGGTGATGCACACAAGTCTCCAGCTGACTCCTTCATGGAGGCTCCACACAAACTTTGCTGTTTGACAACCCGGCGTATTTATACACGGAGTGAGCCGCCCACACGCCCCTGACGGCAGGGACTACTTTCTTCATCTGTAATCACACAGCTGCTTTCTACTCCTCACACCATGGCGGTGTGATGAGGCTGCTCTCCTGTCTGTTCATTTCAATACACCTTAAAGGGCTATTTATGATGTATTATTTTGATTTCAAAGGTAAGATAATCACGTCAGCGCCACTCTCACCTGACTCGTCACGTCACGTTGCTAGAGGAAACCATCCGCGTCGTAAACAACATTTCAACGTTTTCTCGTCAAATTAAAACACAGTTTACCCATCGGGCTCTAGTTTGATCCGCGGAGGGATATTTGTAGTTTTCCCACACACTGCTGCTAAAAATATAAACCGTGATAGCAACAGAGTCTTGATTGGCTGAGAGGGGGGAGGCCCGGCAGGTTATTGGGCTGTAGCGTCCAATCAGCAGCAGTAGAATCCTAACTTTTCCGGGGGATTGTGGGAAATGTAGTTATCATCACTAAACGACGTAGAATAATAATAATAGAAGTTTTGTGATGAACCAGAAGTTTGTTTTTATTATTTAGAGCCTCCATGTTCTCATGTTTGAGTTTGATATAGAGACTGAAGGAAAAGATGTCAGATTATTTTATGATAGGAGGGGAACAGACTGAAACTACAGATTCACACACACATGTACAAACAGGTACACACAGATACACACAGGTACACACAGGTATCACATGTACAAACAGGTACACACTGATACACACAGGTACACACAGGTACACACAGATACACACAGGTACACACAGGTACACACTGATACACACAGGTACACACAGATACACAGGTACACACAGGTACACACAGATATCACATGTACAAACAGGTACACACTGATACACACAGGTACACACAGGTACACACAGATACACACAGGTACACACAGGTATCATATGTACAAACAGGTACACACTGATACACACAGGTACACACAGATACACACAGGTACACACAGGTACACACAGGTATCACATGTACAAACAGGTACACACTGATACACACAGGTACACACAGGTACACACAGGTATCATATGTACAAACAGGTACACACAGGTACACACAGGTATCACAGGTACAAACAGGTACACACTGATACACACAGGTACACACAGGTACACACAGGTATCATATGTACAAACAGGTACAAACAGGTACACACTGATACACACAGGTACACACAGATACACACAGGTACACACAGGTATCATATGTACAAACAGGTACAAACAGGTACACACTGATACACACAGGTACACACAGGTACACACAGGTATCACATGTACACACAGGTACACACAGGTACACACAGGTACACACAGGTACACACAGGTATCACATGTACACACAGGTACACACAGGTATCACATGTACACACAGGTACAGGTCACAGGTACACACAGATACACACAGGTATCACATGTACACACAGGTACAGGTCACAGGTACACACAGGTATCACATGTACACACAGGTACACACAGGTACAGGTCACAGGTACACACAGGTACACACAGGTACACACAGGTATCACATGTACACACAGGTACACACAGGTATCACATGTACACACAGGTACAGGTCACAGGTACACACAGATACACACAGGTATCACATGTACACACAGGTACAGGTCACAGGTACACACAGGTACACACAGGTATCACATGTACACACAGGTACAGGTCACAGGTACACACAGGTACACACAGGTATCACATGTACACACAGGTACACACAGGTACACACAGGTATCACATGTACACACAGGTACACACAGGTACACACAGGTATCACATGTACACACAGGTACACGTCACAGGTTGGACGAGGATGACACTTTTTCTGCTCATCCTTTATCGTCGATGTTTATATGTCATGTTTTTGTTCTTTGTAAACCATTTTTGATTGAATTCTTCTAGTCATCTGTAGAGGGGTAGTGGCGCCCCCTGCTGGACAATAACAAATATATAAATATACAGTTTGTGTTTCTGATGTTTATTTTAGATCCTTCATCTTTATAAATGTAGAATAAAGATAGAAAAATATTTATGACATAAATTAAAGTATGTATGATCTGGTCTACAAAAGGACTTTTCTTTTCTTATCAGTAAAGTTCAAATAAAAAGAGCCTGACCCCTGACCCCTGATTAAGAAGTCGACTGAATATTTCTGACAACGAGGTGAACTTTCATCATCTACAGAAATCAAGTTTAGTGTTTAATATTAACCTCAGTAAACAGAAGGAAGATCTTTTTATTGTTCAGTCTCTTTTAGACTTCACCGTTTGTAGATCATTCGCTAAATGATCGTTCTGTTTGTTTACTACAGGCCACCGTAGCAGGTGTGTGTTTATCCTGATCAGCGCCACTAGAGTGCGCAGTTAACATGTCATGCCTGATGAATGTAACATGTCGACTCTCAGTTAATAAAGGAACCTGTGGCAATTAATAGATTGTCTTGTTCACATGCACGCACTGGATGTAACAAAGACAATTCAACATGGTGTCAGAAATAGTAGGAACTCCTCGCCTGTGAGTGTTTCCACGGACAGAGTAAATGTGCCCGGACTGTTTATGCTAACAAGCTACTGGTAAAGCCACGCTACGTCGCTGCAATGGCGGATGGATTTCGCAGACCAGACCCGGTTGTTTTTGACGGCAACGTCGCCGAAAGTTGGCGGATATTTGAGCGGGAGTACGACATCTTTCTCACACTTCGACTGAAGGACGAAGGCTTACATCCTCCTCAATGTTACAGGATCGTTTGTCTACTCAGCTGAAGAGCACCCGGTGACAAGGAGCAGTAATCACTCCAGCAGAGTCCAGGGAGGATCCCGAATGTTTAAAGAGGAAATTCCGTGAAATCTGCAATCCACAAAACAACAAAATAATGGAGAGACACAAGTTTAATTCAAGAAATCAGAAACAAGGTGAGAGCATCGAGTCATTCATCAGTGATCTGAGGATTAAAGCTAAGAGCTGCCATTTTGGAGATTTGACTGATGAACTTGTCTGTGACCGGATAGTGTGTGGCATCACTAGTGAACAGTGAAAGTCCCTGTTAAGAGACAGTGAACTAACATTAACCAAAGACACCAGCCTTCCAAGCTACTAATGTTGATATAGTACGGCCAGTGTCCCTCAGAAAGTACCAGTGAAAGTCCCAATCATTAGCTCAGTCCCAGGTCATCACCAGCTGCAGTAACTGTGGTGGTAGCCACGCGGCTAGGCGGGAAAAGTGTCCAGCTTTTGGACAACAGTGTCATAATTGCAAGAAACCAAATCATTACAAGAAGTGCTGCAAATCGAAAACTCACAGTCAAAACAGCTTTAAGAAGACTTTCAGACAATCTGTGCACGAAATAGCAATAGATGAGCCTGCAACATGCAGGGAGGACACTTTCTATGTGGACGGCGTCCATGTTGACAAGTGTATTGACAGCATCAGTTACAGTGTATGTGAACAGAAAGCCCACTGAGCAACATGTGATATCACAAAAGACTTTCAACAGAGTAACAAACAACGAGCAGCTACAGGAGGAGACCACAAATCTTGTTTCTTACGGAGGCAGCAAAATGGAAACGAAAGGTGTGGTCACCCTGTCGTGCAGTTTAAAGGAGCAGTGTCACCTCTTGCCCTTCTTCATAGTAGACAGAGAAGTGCAGCCACTACTTGGATTTCGAGCGTGTGTGAACATGGGAATAGTCACGATGAGCCGTGACGTCCATCAGCTCACCACGGAAAGTGATACAGACTTACAGAAGGCAGATCCTCACACAGTACTGTGACCTGTTTAGTGATGATCTTAGAGAACTGCCAGTCACATACTCAATGACGGTGGATCCCAGCATTCAGCCTGTGGTTCGGCCAGCTCACCGCATCCCAGTCGTGATGCAGGACAGAGTTAAAACCGAACTTGAGCGCATGCAAAACATAGGTGTCATAACACCAGTCTCTGAGCCCACAGATTGGGTATCATCCATGGTAGCTGCACACAAAAAGGACAAACAAGAAATAAGACTGCATTAATCCAAAGGACCTCAACACAGCACTCAAAAGACCCCATCACCCCATGCGCAGCGTTGAGGAAGTCGCAGCGCAGATGTCAGGTGCAACTGTGTTTTCTGTCTTAGATGCAAAGAACTCTTTCTGGCAAATACGTCTCAACAAGAAATCTTCAATGTTGACTACGTTCAGCACTCCTTTTGGACGCTACAGATTTCTCAGAATGCCATTTGGCATCAACTCTGCAAGTGAAGTATTTCAGCGTTCAATGGAACAACTGTTAGCAGGTTATCCATGTTCAGTTATCGACGACGTCATCATCGGAGGCCGTGATGTAGCTGAGCATGATGCTAATTTAAAGAGAGTGCTTGAAAGAGTAAAAGAAATAAACCTCAGGCTTAATCCAGCAAAATGCAAATTTCGCTTGGACCACGTTGGCTATGTAGGTCACATCTTCACAAGCGGAGGACTTAAAGCAGACCCTGCTAAAACTGCAGCCATCACAGACATGCCAGTCCCCACAGACGTCACCTCACTACAGCGTTTCCTTGGTATGGTCAACTACCTTGGCAAGTTCATCCCGAACTTCAGTGACACTGCTGGTTCCAGCAGCATCAGGAAGCATTTGAACGTCTCAAGTCGTGTCTGTCAAGCCCACCTGTACTGTCATATTATGATGTTAAGCAGCCTGTCACACTAACATGCGATGCATCTTGTTATGGACTAGGAGCTGCATGCCTTCAAAACGGCAAACCCGTTGCCTTTGCATCACGTACCCTCACGGACACAGAGACTCGTTATGCTCAGATTGAGAAGGAGCTGCTAGCTGTCGTGTTTGCCTGCACAAAGTTCAGAGACTATGTTTATGGTAAGCCCATAACGGTGGAAACAGACCACCAACCTTTGGTGACAATCCTAAGGAAGCCGATCAACTCTGCCCCTGCCCGTCTCCAAAGAATGATGCTACGCTTGCAAAGCTATGACATCACCTTAGTCTACAAAAGAGGCACATGTACCTCGCAGACACCCTCTCACGAGCCCCGACTACAAAAGTTCCCCAGAGCCCTGCTGAAAATGACACTTTTGAAGTTATGTCTGTTAGTTACATTTCCACAGCCCACCTGGAAGAACTTAGAAAGCACACAGCGGAGGATGAGGTGCTACAGACTCTCACTGCAGTCATTCAGCGAGGTTGGCCCTCAAGAGAGAGCCAGCTCCTGCCTGCCATGCGTCCCTTCTTCCCCTACAGAGATGAGCTGACAGTCGAGGGTGGAATCATCATGAAAGGACACAAAACTGTCATTCCCCAGTCCCTGCACAGAGAGTACATTAACATTGTGCACAAAGGCCACCCCGGTGCTGAAGCAACAAAACGCAGAGCTAGAAGCATCATATTTTGGCCAACAATGTCAAAACACATCACTGAAGAGTTGCTTTCATGTGCAGTGTGCAACAGCACCAGATCTCATCAGTAGAAGGAGCCTCTTAAGCTTCATCCAGTTCCAAGCCTCCCATGGTCCACAGTGGCAACAGACATTTTCGATTGGCATGGTAAACATTACCAAGTGCTGGTCGACTCTTATTCAGGTTGGTTTGAAATTGACCTTCTCCGCGACATGACGTCATCAGCTGTGATCACAAAATTAAAAAGACACTTTTCAGTGCATGGCACACCTCACACCCTGCTCTCTGACAATGCTAGACAATACACCAGTCAGCAGTTTAAGGATTTTGCAAAACAATGGGATTTTGAACATCTCACAAGCAGCCCTGAGTACCCTCAATCAAACGGACTCGCAGAGAGAGCTGTCCGCAGTGCCAGAGACGGTTCTGATGTGTTTCTTAACCTTCTAAACCTCAGGAACATCTCCCGTGATCCTACACTTGGTTCCCCAGCTGAACGCCTGATGTCACGTCAGACACGTGTAGCTATTCCTGTGAGCACCAAACTGTTGCAGCCTACCCCCAAAAATACCCAGCAAATAAATGCCCAGCTTCTCAACAAAAGGCTCACTTTAAAGCTCCACTATGACACTTCAAGTCGCCCTCTCAGACCTTTGTCAGAAGGACAAGTTGTTAGAATGCAGACTCCCAAAGGCTACAATCAACTTGGAATCGTGAAAATGGTGAGCAAAGAGCCTCGTTCCTACATCATCCAGTCCAACGGAACAACATACAGGAGAAATCGCCGCCACATCCTTCCTGTTGCAGAGCCACCACCGCCACCACCATATACAGAGGACTTCGAGCCCTAGAACACGGACCACTCTGCATTGGACAATGTTCCCTCCACAGCTGACAGTGTTCCTTCTACACCACAAACACCAGAGCCATACACACTGAGACGTCAGTCAATGATTACAGTAACACCCCTTACATCTCACGCTCAGGACGCATTTGCAGACCAAATCCAAAATACGTTCAGTAAAATCAACTAAAAAAAAAAGAAGTAAAAGGGACAGTAAAATGTGTGTTTCATTTTGTTGAGTATTTTGAAAAAAGAGAAAAATTAACAAATGTCATGATTCTGTGATAGTTACAAGTTAAATGTGGAAATGTTATTGAAAAGTCCATAAGTTTCTACAAAGCTGTATGATGTACATGTTAACAGTACAGTAAGACAGAATAGTTTTATGTTGATTTTGCAAAGTGTTATTTTGCTTCTGATAGAGCTAAAAGCTAAAGGGCAAGGCTGTAGATCATTCGCTAAATGATCGTTCTGTTTGTTTACTACAGGCCACCGTAGCAGGTGTGTGTTTATCCTGATCAGCGCCACTAGAGTGCGCAGTTAACATGTCATGCCTGATGAATGTAACATGTCGACTCTCAGTTAATAAAGGAACCTGTGGCAATTAATAGATTGTCATGTTCACATGCACGCACTGGATGTAACAAAGACAATTCAACACCGTTTATATTTTCCTGCGTGAAATAAATGTTTGTAACAACATTCAACCAAAGAAACTTCAATAAAACACTTTTTAAACATTTTGAATGAATAAACATTGAAACTGTTTCACACATTAAATCAAGCAGCGAATTCAGAGAAGAAATCAAATATAACAAAACAAGAATGTCAAACAAAATGAATCAAATCAATTTGAGCTTG
>NC_083631.1:24892464-24894964 GCF_963584025.1 Labrus mixtus
AATGTGAAGCTACGAGCTAACTAAAGAGCGCTAACATTAGCATGCTAACACAACAATGTGAAACTACGAGCTAACTAAAGAGCGCTAACATAAGCATGCTAACACAACAATGTGAAGCTACGAGCTAACTAAAGAGCGCTAACATTAGCATGCTAACAAAACAATGCAGATGATTGCAGCTCGGGGACAAGTTTGTCAGCAGTTTCCGCTTCCCTCATATATGCGAGCGCGAGGGGAGGGTGGTGGACCTAAACATGTTGACAACGTTTGGAAAAGCCTCGCCAGTTCCACCCACTTTTCAACGTGTTTGTCCAATTTAGAGAGCGTGCAGGAAGTTGTCAGTAACTTGGAATAAACTAAAAACAATAAATTAGCCGGCCAGTATTGTATGTGCAATACTTCTCTTTTTGTTGCCATGGTAACAAACAGGTAGCAATGTAATCAAAGTTTAAATTCTTCTTCTTCAGGGGACAATCTGTGAGCCAGGGCTGGGGCTGCTGTCATGGTGGAATAATTAACACCACAGAAGAAGAAGAACTTCAGAGAGATGAGGGACATACGGGAGGAGACACGGGAGGAGACACGGAACTCTCTGTGTGTTGGCTGGATGGCGCAGAGAGACGCTGATGAGCCTCCATGTGTCCTGAATAATAAACATTCACAAACCACTTCCTGTTTACATGAAAAATAAGAAACATGATTTTATATAAAGGAGCATCTGAGTTCTGTTGACCTTCACCTGGAAGATTCTACTTGAGAGTTTGATCCTGGTTTAAAGAAAGACGATGAAATAAGTTCTAACTGAAGGAGGTGACATCACCTGAGCGTGTTACAGGAGGACGCCACGCCCGTCAGAGTCACAAAGTGAGAACATCGGGACATGTAGATTTGTGTTTCTTCTTATTTGTGTTCTCAGTTTGTTAAACCACCTTGATGACATAATAAAAGTGCGTGATCAGAGGTTGTTTAAAATGAATCCTTTAAGCTCCGCCTCTTCTGCTGATCCTCATTCAGACCTCACTCTGAGCATCATGTGATCACTCTGAGCATCATGTGATCACTCTGAGCATAATGTGATCACTCTGAGGGTCATGTGATCACTCTGAGGGTCATGTGATCACTCTGAGCGTCATGTGATCACAAACATCTGGATGTTTCTCTCTTCAGCCTCCTCGTGTTTATTCTGCAGAAAGTCAGAGTGATCTGATGTGAGAACACAGCAGGATATAATCAGGAGAATTCACCTGGAGCCAGTGGGAGGGGCCAGTGGGAGGGGGTGGTGACCTTTATTCCCTGTGATCGCTGCACGACCATAGACTGTCTGCACGCCACCTCTACCATCTCCGTACTCTAATGAACCTGCTGCTGCATGTTTCCTGTTCTTCAGGATGTTCTTCTCCACTCTTTAGATCAGATTGAGATTCATTAATACAAAGACACATATTCTTATCATAGAGTCCTATGGACGACTCTGCTGCTCACTCCTTACCTCAGGAGCCCCCCCCCCCCCCTCCTGTCTGACAGAGAGTCTCCTGCTGTGAGGTGCATCATGTGTGAACAGTCTGTGTGAGCGTCTCCTCACTCTGATCACATGACTCTTTTCTTTCTCTTTTCTTGTCATAAATAAAAACACTTCCTCCGTTCATTACGTCCTAAAAATATTCCTGTAAATTCAGGCTTTGACCCTCAAAGTGTTCTGGAGGAGAAGTGATCCAGATCTTTTCAGGAGTGTAGATGTGGAAACAGCTTGCTGGATGATGAAAGTAACCGTAAGGTAATAAAGTATGTTGGTGTAATCCCAGGAGGAGTCAGCAGAGGGCGCTACTCCTCAGGTAAGAATATGTTTTTGTCCTGCAGCTGTACTTCGATGTGCACACTCTGGGTTTATCTTTAGAACAATTCTGACCTTAATCCCAGAGTTCAGAGAGGAAGACATAAAGACATACCCCCCCCCCCTCTCTAAAGAAGGATCCGTGGTCTCTTCTTTGAAACACAGGTTGGTGTTGTGTTCATGCTGTCTTTAATGTTGAGTTGTGAAATAAACAGCTGGAGGTCATGTGACCGACCTCTCTCTCTTAAAGTGTCATCCATTCAGGACCCACAAATGAGACATTAAGACGCCGCACTGTGAGCAGGTTGATCATTTAGAGCAGCTGCTGTTAGAATGAGTTCAGAGTCTGAAGGGTGCAGTCTCTGTTCAGAGAGCTTCAGGGTGCAGTCTGTTCAGAGAGCTTCAGGGTGCAGACTCTGTTCAGAGAGCTTCAGGGTGCAGTCTGTTCAGAGAGCTTCAGGGTGCAGACTCTGTTCAGAGAGCTTCAGGGTGCAGTCTGTTCAGAGAGCTTCAGGGTGCAGTCTCTGCTCAGAGAGCTTCAGGGTGCAGTCTGTTCAGAGAGCTTCAGGGTGCAGACTCTGCTCAGAGAGCTTCAGGGTGCAGTCTCTGTTCAGAGAGCTTCAGGGTGCAGTCTGTTCAGAGAGCTTCAGGGTGCAGTCTGCTCAGAGA
>NC_083631.1:24897464-24899964 GCF_963584025.1 Labrus mixtus
TGTGTGTGTGTGTGTGTGTGTGTGTTTGCGCGTGTGTGTGCGCGTGCGTGTGAGGGGGGTTGTTGTGGATGAACAGGAAGTGGTTAGTGATGATGTTGTTCATCTTAGTTGTAGTGCACACATGAAGCTGATGTTCTGCACAGACAGTTTTCTGAACTCGTCCCTCATTGGTCCTTCGAGTAAACTCAAAATATTATAATATATATATTTTGTCCCTTCAGGCTCTCCGTAGATACTCGTCCTCAGTGTCTCCCTGTAGTCTCACTGATGTAAAAGAAGAACACTGCTGCATCTTTGAATGTCTCATTTCACTTTAACAAACTCTCAGACAGTAATATCCACCTTATGACATCACACATTGACCTTATGACATCACACATTGACCTTATGACATCATACATTGACCTGATGACATCACACATTGACCTTATGACATCACACATTGACCTGATGACATCACACATTGATTTTATGACATCACACATTGACCTTATGACATCACACACTGACCTTATGACATCACACATTGACCTGATGACATCACACATTGATCTTATGACATCACACATTGACCTGATGACATCACACATTGACCTGATGACATCACACATTGACCTGATGACATCACACACTGACCTTATGACATCACACATTGACCTGATGACATCACACATTGAGCTGTTTGACCTCACTTTGGGACCCCTAACCACTTCCTGTTTCTGTGCTTAACTTCCTGTCCTAAACTTCACTCTACGAGAAGGCCCACAATGCACTGCGGCTCTCAGACTGTCCAATAGCGCATCGAACAGACTGTTAGTATGTCATATGACCTGTAGTCTAGTACTTTGCTAACGACATGCGTACTGTCGGGTTAGTATGCAGTGTATAGATTCTGAGTATGTAGTTTGTGGTTTTGGACACTCAAAGTTAAATCAGCTTTAAACCTCTCTCTCTGTCTCCTCTCTCTCTCAGACTCCTCCTCTGATCTCCTCTCTCTCTCTGACTCCTCCCTCTCTCTCTGACTCCTCCTCTTATCTCCTCCCTCTCTCTCAGACTCATCTCTCTCTCTCTGACTCCTCTGACTCCTCCTCTCTTTCTCCTGTGGTGTCTTTCCTCACAGGGACTCCTACTGAAAGACCTGAAGAACGGTTCTGACCTGGATAAGTGAGGAGATCCTCTTCCCGAAGACCGACACATCAGACCCCCACTCCTCCCATCATATCTAACATGGCAGACCCCACGTCACCCTCCGGGACACCGCTGTGCTCTCCCAACGCCTCCCTCACCCTCCCCTTCCCCTTCCTCAGGGAGGGGAGTCGGGTATGGGAGGAGGGAAAGGAGCAGCCACTGCCGAGGGAGCTGCCGAGTCCTCTGCCGACCAAACGCAACCGAACCTACTCAGCGTGAGTAAATCAAATGCACCAGAACCTACTCAGCATGATTAAAACAAACGTACCAACCTTTGATGTAAAGTTAACGTCATGTTTGATGTAAAGTTAACGTTGTGTTTGTTGTAAAGTTTACGCCGTGTTTGATGTAAAGTTAACGTTGTGTTTGATGTAAAGTTAATGTTGTGTTTGATGTTAAGTTTACATCGTGTTTGATGTAAAGTTAACATCGTGTTTGATGTAAAGTTATGTCGTGTTTGATGTAAAGTTTATGTCGTGTTTGATGTTAAGTTAACGTCGTGTTTGATGTAAAGTTAACGTTGTGTTTGTTGTAGTTTACGCCGTGTTTGATGTAAAGTTAACGTTGTGTTCGATGTAGTTAATGTTGTGTTTGATGTAAAGTTACGTTGTGTTTGATGTAAAGTTTATGTCGTGTTTGATTTAAAGTTTACGTCTTGTTTGTTGTAAAGTTTACGTCGTGTTTGATGTAAAGTTAACATCGTGTTTGATGTAAAGTTACGTCATGTTTGATGTAAAGTTAACGTTGTGTTTGTTGTAAAGTTTACGCCGTGTTTGATGTAAAGTTAACGTTGTGTTTGATGTAAAGTTACGTCATGTTTGATGTAAAGTTAACGTTGTGTTTGTTGTAAAGTTTACGCCGTGTTTGATGTAAAGTTAACGTTGTGTTTGATGTAAAGTTAACGTCGTGTTTGATGTAAAGTTAATGTTGTGTTTGATGTTAAGTTTACATCATGTTTGATGTAAAGTTAACGTCGTGTTTGATGGAAAGTTAATGTTGTGTTTGATGTAAAGTTAATGTTGTGTTTGATGTAAAGTTTACGTCGTGTTTGATGTAAAGTTAACGTCGTGTTTGTTGTAAAGTTTACGCTGTGTTTGATGTTAAGTTTACATCGTGTTTGATGTAAAGTTAACATCGTGTTTGATGTTAATTTAACGTTGTTTGATGTAAAGTTAACGTTGTGTTTGATGTAAAGTTTATGTCGTGTTTGATTTAAAGTTTACGTCGTGTTCGATGTAAAGTTAATGTCGTGTTCGATGTAAAGTTAACGTCGTGTTTGTTGTAAAGTTTACGCTGTGTTTGATGTTAAGTT
>NC_083631.1:24904964-24912464 GCF_963584025.1 Labrus mixtus
TCTACACAGCTCACTGATTGGACCTTTAGGAGAAACTGTGTCACATTCATGGTGCCCTCCAGTGGTGAAACTTCAAAAAGACACCATGGCAGACAGAAGTGCATGCTGGGAGCTCTCTTGTCAGGTGAATCTCAGTTTGGTTTAAACAGGGTGAAGAAAGAAGGAGGCAGAAATCCATGAAATGAGTCCAATAAAGTTTAATAACAGTCAGAGGAGTGTTGCCAGGCGGCTCCAGATCTGACGCTCGTCTGTCTCATATTTACAGAAAAGATGCATCAAGGAGACACAAAGACACAGACTGTTAGTGTCACGTTAAAAGTTATTTCCAGAAGTCGTTCTGAGCAGCCGTTAAAGTGGAGAAGAATCAAATGAGCTGAAAGATAGAGGCACTCAGTTTGTAACATGCAGGAGACCACACAGCTGATTCTTAAAGTTAACATAATTATAATCATGTTCACAGAAACTCATGGAGTCATTCAGCTTTCAATAAAACATCTGGAATGATTCACAGTCACCCTCAGCTCAGAGGAGAACAGGAGCGTCTTCCTGTTCAAACCATCAGGTGACCCCATGTTACCTGTCTCTCTAAAAACATGTGCTACAGCTCACAGCACCATCATCAGTGCAAACATCGTCACACACTCTTCATGTGGAGTCACGTCTTCAAAAACAGGTTGGATTATCTCGCTTTAGTTCAAATTATGTCACATTCTACCCCTGCAGGTTCATACTCACACACACCTTCATTATAACACACCTGTGTGACTGTCCCTTTAAGATGACACCTGTGTGACTGTCCCTTTAAGATGACACACCTGTGTGACTGTCCCTTTAAGATGACACACCTGTGTGACTGTCCCTTTAAGATGACACCTGTGTGACTGTCCCTTTAAGATGACACACCTGTGTGACTGTCCCTTTAAGATGACACCTGTGTGACTGTCCCTTTAAATTAAAACTTGTATTTAGATACAAACAGAGGAATCAGGCGCTCAGTATTTACAGTAATCAGAACGAGGATCAGTAGTGGTACCTGTCAGTAGTTCACAAACATTCTGGACTCGAGTCTCTTTCAGTCCTTCAGCCGAGACACAGAGCCCAAGGGGGATTGTGGGTTAAGGCAAATGTGGGCGGGTCAGGACTCGTGGGGCGGGGCGTCAAAGAAAAGTTCCCGACATAGCCTCGCCGTGTCTGTCGGAGAGTAGACTGTGAAACCGATTGTCCGGGGGTCGTTGAATATTTCAAAGTCGTTCCCACCCTAAAAAAAAATGTTTTTACAAAATAAAACATCCATTTTTCATAGCAGAGGAAGTCTTATTGTGAAAGTCACGGAGTGTAAGATCAGCAGGTGACCTCCTCTGAAGCTGAACTCACGTCTGACGTCTCGTTTCCAAAGAAGTAGATGTTGTGGAGGCCCTCGCTCTGCAGCAGCTCCAGACACAGTCTCTTATCCCAGCCTTCAGGGAACACGTCGAAGCTGATCAGACCGCCTGAAACCAGCAGAGAACAACCACCATTATTTAGAAACAATGATTCAACTCGTTAAACATTAAGATCCTTCATGATGTTATGATCCATGGTGTGTGAGGCTGGAGGGGAGCGGGGGACTGGGGATGAGTTCAGGGTGGTCAGCCTGCGCTCCTCTTTCACAAATGTTGTCAACGTTCTTGTGCAATTTAGACAGTGTGCACTTCTATTTTAGTTGCCGTGGTAACAAACAGGAATCGATATAGTTAGATTTTTATTAGAATCCTATCAGAGTTGAATATCCTGTTGTCATGACAACACTAATTGTATCTCATTTTGAATGACTGACTTGTTTTTTGCATTTACTGTCACAGTGTCCTTTGACCTTTGACCTGCACACTGCGGCTGAATAGTCTCCTCCTCGGGTCCCTGCAGAGCCTCCTTTTCTTCCTGCTCCCCCCTCCCCCCTCCCTCTCTTTAACCTTTGGTTTTTACTCTCAGCTGAACGCTTTGAAGAGCCACTCACAGCTCAGGAGCACCCAGCCAATCAGAGGGCTGCATCGCTCACACACCTCCAGCCTCCACACACAGCCATCACCCCCTGTGTGTCCGCCCCTCCCCCACCACATTTTATCACCCTGTCCCAGGAAGCACAGTTGCTGACACGGCGTCTACGGGAACCTTCCTGCTAAACCCTGACAAAGATTCATTAACCTTTATCATTATAAATCAACATGTTGTTGTTATCATTTATGAAATGATAACAACAACAACAACAACAAAAAATGTCATCAGCAAACAACCAGATGCCCTCCTTCTGCTGAGATACAAGAGAGAGACTGTGTGTGTGTGCGTGTGTGCGTGTGTGCGTGTGTGTGTGTGTGCGTGTGTGCGTGCGTGTGTGCGTGCGCGTGCGTGTGTGTGTGTGAGCGCTGACGAGGTGTCACGTCTGTTTACAGTTCAAACACACACTGAGACCACTGAGACCACTGAGACTACATAATCTACCAATCAAGATGAACTTCAGAGCCCAGGATTTACAGTGTGTTTAATATGAGTTCCTGTTTCTGTCAGCCTGATGAAGCAGAGAGAATGTGTGTGTTTGTGTGTTCAGTCTGCAGACCCTCTCTGTAGGCTCAGAGTGATCCATGTAGTGTGTCTGTAAACCTGACACTGAGGACAGAGTGTAACACACACTCTCAGTGCTCTTTGAGGTGAGAGGGTGAAACAGGGACAGACTTTAACCTACAGTCTGACACGGTGTGTGATGAGGAGACAGGGTGTGAAGTGAACCTACAGTCTGACACGGTGTGTGATGAGGAGACAGGGTGTGAAGTGAACCTACAGTCTGACACGGTGTGTGATGAGGAGACAAGGTGTGAAGTGAACCTACAGTCTGACACGGGGTGTGATGAGGAGACAGGGTGTGAAGTGAACCTACAGTCTGACACGGTGTGTGATGAGGAGACAGGGTGTGAAGTGAACCTACAGTCTGACACGGTGTGTGATGAGGAGACAGGGTGTGAAGTGAACCTACAGTCTGACACGGTGTGTGATGAGGAGACAGGGTGTGAAGTGAACCTACAGTCTGACACGGTGTGTGATGAGGAGACAGGGTGTGAAGTGAACCTACAGTCTGACACGGTGTGTGATGAGGAGACAAGGTGTGAAGTGAATCTACAGTCTGACACGGTGTGTGATGAGGAGACAGGGTGTGAAGTGAACCTACAGTCTGACACGGTGTGTGATGAGGAGACAGGGTGTGAAGTGAACCTACAGTCTGACACGGTGTGTGATGAGGAGACAGGGTGTGAAGTGAACCTACAGTCTGACACGGTGTGTGATGAGGAGACAGGGTGTGAAGTGAACCTACAGTCTGACACGGTGTGTGATGAGGAGACAGGGTGTGAAGTGAACCTACAGTCTGACACGGTGTGTGATGAGGAGACAGGGTGTGAAGTGAACCTACAGTCTGACACGGTGTGTGATGAGGAGACAGGGTGTGAAGTGAACCTACAGTCTGACACGGTGTGTGATGAGGAGACAGGGTGTGAAGTGAACCTACAGTCTGACACGGTGTGTGATGAGGAGACAGGGTGTGAAGTGAACCTACAGTCTGACACGGTGTGTGATGAGGAGACAGGATACTGCAGCCTGAAGCGTCTCACCTCGAGTGAAGCGTAAACCTCTCCCAAAGAACTCCTCCTTCAGAGCAGCAACAAACTTCTCCCGGATCTTCTCCCTCTGTGGACGAGCAGAAAGGTGTGAACAGGTGTGATTAGGTCGCTTCACATCGACTCGCTCATGTTTCAGGTGTTACCTTGTCGATTTCAGAGAATTCGATTCGCTCCTCTCGTGTGCAGCTCCGACCAATGGGAGAGATGTTCAGCATGCCGTTCCTGAACTCAATGAAGGTCCCCCTTCAGGTGGAGACATGGAGGAGGGTTACTGAGTGTGTGTGTGTGTGT
The DNA here is from genome assembly GCF_963584025.1 of Labrus mixtus. Lineage (NCBI taxonomy): Eukaryota > Metazoa > Chordata > Actinopteri > Labriformes > Labridae > Labrus > Labrus mixtus. The sequence continues at coordinate 24,908,900 of NC_083631.1, forward strand.
GTGTGTGTGTGTGTGTGTTACTGTGTGTGTGTGTGTGTGTGTGTGTGTGTGTGTGTGTGTGTGTTACTGTGTGTGTGTGTGTGTGTGTGTGTTACTGTGTGTGTGTGTGTGTGTGTGTGTGTGTGTGTGTGTGTGTTACTGTGTGTGTGTGTGTGTGTGTGTGTTACTGTGTGTGTGTGTTACTGTGTGTGTGTGTGTGTGTGTGTGTGTGTTACTGTGTGTGTGTGTGTGTGTGTTACTGTGTGTGTGTGTGTGTGTGTGTGTGTGTGTGTGTGTGTGTGTGTGTGTGTGTTACTGTGTGTGTGTGTGTGTGTGTGTGTGTGTGTGTTACTGTGTGTGTGTGTGTGTGTGTGTGTGTTACTGTGTGTGTGTGTGTGTGTGTGTGTGTGAGTGTTACTGTGTGTGTGTGTGTGTGTGTGTTACTGAGTGTGTGTGTGTGTGTGTGTGTGTGTGTGTGTGTGTGTTACTGTGTGTGTGTGTGCGTGTGTGTGTTACTGTGTGTGTGTGTGTTACTGTGTGTGTGTCTGTGTGTGTGTGTCTGTGTGTGTGTGTGTGTTACTGTGTGTGTGTCTGTGTGTGTGTGTTACTGTGTGTGTGTCTGTGTGTGTGTGTGTTACTGTGTGTGTGTCTGTGTGTGTGTCGGTCCTCAGGGTGTTACATCATTGAGTATTTGGTTTAGTTGACCTCTGACCTTTTCTTCGGCAGCTTGATGAGTCCCATGTAGCTGAGACAGAAGTTGATGAGCTCCTGCAGAAGCTCCTCCCCGATCTGGTTCTGAATCGCCTGATTGGTCCAAACACAGGTCACGTTAACGACATCATTTTATAACATGTCTTCCTGCCTCCTCCCTGCCTCCTCCTCCATGTCTCCTTCCTGCCTCCTCCTCCCTGTCTCCTCCTCCCTGCCTCCTCCATGCCTCCTCCCTGTCTCCTCCCTGCCTCCTCCCTGTCTCCTCCTCCCTGTCTCCTCCTCCCTGCCTCCTCCCTGTCTCCTCCTTCCTGTCTCCTCCGCCTCCTCCCTGTCTCCTCCCTGTCTCCTCCCTGCCTCCTCCCTGTCTCCTCCCTGCCTCCTCCCTGTCTCCTCCTCCCTGCCTCCTCCCTGTCTCCTCCTCCCTGTCTCCTCCCTGTCTCCTCCCTGCCTCCTCCCTGTCTCCTCCTTCCTGTCTCCTCCCTGCCTCCTCCCTGTCTCCTCCCTGTCTCCTCCCTGCCTCCTCCCTGCCTCCTCCTCCCTGTCTCCTCCTTCCTGCCTCCTCCCTGTCTCCTCCCTGCCTCCTCCCTGCCTCCTCCTCCCTGTCTCCTCCCTGCCTCCTCCCTGTCTCCTCCCTGCCTCCTCCCTGTCTCCTCCTTCCTGCCTCCTCCCTGTCTCCTCCCTGCCTCCTCCCTGCCTCCTCCTACCTGTCTCCTCCCTGTCTCCTCCCTGCCTCCTCCCTCCTACTCCCTTCCTCCTCCCTGTCTCCTCCCTGCCTCCTCCCTCCTCCTCCCTGCCTCCTCCCTGCCTCCTCCATGTCTCCTCCCTGTCTCCTCCCTGCCTCCTCCCTGTCTCCTCCCTGCCTCCTCCCTGCCTCCTCCATGTCTCCTCCTCCCTGCCTCCTCCTCCCTGCCTCCTCCCTGCCTCCTCCTCCCTGTCTCCTCCTTCCTGCCTCCTCCCTGTCTCCTCCCTGCCTCCTCCCTGCCTCCTCCCTGTCTCCTCCTCCCTGCCTCCTCCCTGCCTCCTCCTCCCTGCCTCCTCCCTGCCTCCTCCTCCCTGTCTCCTCCCTGCCTCCTCCCTGTCTCCTCCCTGCCTCCTCCCTGCCTCCTCCATGTCTCCTCCCTGCCTCCTCCCTGTCTCCTCCCTGCCTCCTCCCTGCCTCCTCCTCCCTGCCTCCTCCTCCCTGTCTCCTCCTTCCTGCCTCCTCCCTGTCTCCTCCCTGCCTCCTCCTCCCTGCCTCCTCCTCCCTGCCTCCTCCTCCCTGTCTCCTCCTCCCTGCCTCCTCCTCACTGTCTCCTCCTCCCTGTCTCCTCCTCCCTGCCTCCTCCTCCCTGTCTCCTCCTCCCTGCCTCCTCCTCCCTGCCTCCTCCCTGTCTCCTCCTCCCTGCCTCCTCCCTGCCTCCTCCTCCCTGTCTCCTCCCTGCCTCCTCCCTGCCTCCTCCTCCCTGCCTCCTCCTCCCTGTCTCCTCCTCCCTGCCTCCTCCCTGCCTCCTCCTCCCTGCCTCCTCCTCCCTGTCTCCTCCTCCCTGCCTCCTCCCTGTCTCCTCCTTCCTGTCTCCTCCCTGCCTCCTCCCTGTCTCCTCCCTGTCTCCTCCCTGCCTCCTCCCTGCCTCCTCCTCCCTGCCTCCTCCCTGTCTCCTCCCTGTCTCCTCCCTGCTTCCTCCCTGTCTCCTCCCTGCCTCCTCCCTGTCTCCTCCCTGTCTCCTCCATGTCTCCTCCCTGCCTCCTCCCTGTCTCCTCCCTGTCTCCTCCCTGTCTCCTCCCTGCCTCCTCCCTGTCTCCTTCCTGTCTCCTCCCTGCCTCCTCCCTGTCTCCTCCCTGTCTCCTCCCTGCCTCCTTCCTGTCTCCTGCCTGCCTCCTCCCTGTCTCCTCCCTGTCTCCTCCCTGCCTCCTCCCTGTCTCCTCCTTCCTGTCTCCTCCCTGTCTCCTCCCTGTCTCCTCCCTGCCTCCTCCCTGCCTCCTCCTCCCTGTCTCCTCCCTGTCTCCTCCTTCCTGCCTCCTCCCTGCCTCCTCCTCCCTGTCTCCTCCCTGTCTCCTCCCTGCCTCCTCCCTGCCTCCTCCCTGTCTCCTCCTTCCTGCCTCCTCCCTGTCTCCTCCCTGCCTCCTCCCTGTCTCCTCCCTGCCTCCTCCCTGCCTCCTCCCTGTCTCCTCCCTGCCTCCTCCCTGCCTCCTCCTCCCTGTCTCCTCCCTGTCTCCTCCCTGCCTCCTCCCTCCTACTCCCTTCCTCCTCCCTGTCTCCTCCCTGCCTCCTCCCTCCTCCTCCCTGCCTCCTCCCTGCCTCCTCCATGTCTCCTCCCTGTCTCCTCCCTGCCTCCTCCCTGTCTCCTCCCTGCCTCCTCCATGTCTCCTCCTCCCTGCCTCCTCCTCCCTGCCTCCTCCCTGCCTCCTCCTCCCTGTCTCCTCCTTCCTGCCTCCTCCCTGTCTCCTCCCTGCCTCCTCCCTGCCTCCTCCTCCCTGTCTCCTCCCTGCCTCCTCCCTGTCTCCTCCTCCCTGCCTCCTCCCTGTCTCCTCCTCCCTGCCTCCTCCCTGCCTCCTCCTCCCTGCCTCCTCCCTGCCTCCTCCTCCCTGTCTCCTCCCTGCCTCCTCCCTGTCTCCTCCCTGTCTCCTCCCTGCCTCCTCCCTGCCTCCTCCATGTCTCCTCCCTGCCTCCTCCCTGTCTCCTCCCTGCCTCCTCCCTGCCTCCTCCTCCCTGCCTCCTCCTCCCTGTCTCCTCCTTCCTGCCTCCTCCTTCCTGCCTCCTCCCTGTCTCCTCCCTGCCTCCTCCTCCCTGCCTCCTCCTCCCTGTCTCCTCCTCCCTGCCTCCTCCTCCCTGTCTCCTCCTTCCTGCCTCCTCCCTGTCTCCTCCCTGCCTCCTCCTCCCTGTCTCCTCCTCCCTGCC
>NC_083631.1:24919964-24927464 GCF_963584025.1 Labrus mixtus
AATCAACAAACACTTTCACATTAACAGCCGAGACAGTTTCTGAAGCTCAGCTCTCCTTTTTCTGACACACAACACATTATTTCCTCATATCCCCACAGCTCCAGGAACTTTTCCATGTTCCCCGTGGTCCTGTGGAAACAGAACTCAAGCCTTAGCCGGGCTTTAATATTGCACCTCCACAAGGCCACCACATCAACATTAGGTCTGTATCTTGTCTCGTCTTGTAATATAAATAGCTAATTTTGCTTCACCAATTAAAAAGTTAGAAAGTTGGCACTTCAATTTAGTTTCATTTCTGTAACGGATTCCACTGATAAAAACAGGACCTGAAAAAAAAACACCAAAACAATTAAAAAACTAAAAAAACAGTTAAAAAACTAAAAAAAACACCAAAACAATTAAAAACACCAGTTAAAAAAACTAAAAAAAACAGTTAAAAAACTAAAAAAAACACCAAAACAATTAAAAACACCAGTTAAAAAACTAAAAACACCAGTTAAAAAACTAAAAAAAACAGTTAAAAAACTAAAAACACCAGTTAAAAAACTAAAAACACCAGTTAAAAAACTAAAAAAAACAGTTAAAAAACTAAAAACACCAGTTAAAAAACTAAAAACACCAGTTAAAAAACTAAAAAAAACAGTTAAAAAACTAAAAAAACAGTTAAAAAAATAAAAAAAACACCAAAACAATTAAAAACACCAGTTAAAAAACTAAAAACACCAGTTAAAAAACTAAAAAAAACAGTTAAAAAACTAAAAACACCAGTTAAAAAACTAAAAACACCAGTTAAAAAACTAAAAACACCAGTTAAAAAACAAAAAAAAACAGTTAAAAAACTAAAAACACCAGTTAAAAAACTAAAAACACCAGTTAAAAAACTAAAAAAACAGTTAAAAAACTAAAAACACCAGTTAAAAAACTAAAAACACCAGTTAAAAAACTAAAAAAACAGTTAAAAAAATAAAAAAAACAGTTAAAAAAATAAAAAAAACAGTTAAAAAAATAAAAAAAACAGTTAAAAAAACAAAAAAAAACAGTTAAAAAAATAAAAAAAACACCAAAACAATTAAAAACACCAGTTAAAAAACTAAAAACACCAGTTAAAAAACTAAAAAAACAGTTAAAAAACTAAAAACACCAGTTAAAAAAATAAAAACACCAGTTAAAAAACTAAAAACACCAGTTAAAAAACTAAAAAAACAGTTAAAAAACTAAAAACACCAGTTAAAAAACTAAAAACACCAGTTAAAAAACTAAAAAAACAGTTAAAAAAATAAAAAAAACAGTTAAAAAAATAAAAAAAACAGTTAAAAAAATAAAAAAAACAGTTAAAAAAACAAAAAAAAACAGTTAAAAAAATAAAAAAAACACCAAAACAATTAAAAACACCAGTTAAAAAACTAAAAACACCAGTTAAAAAACTAAAAAAACAGTTAAAAAACTAAAAACACCAGTTAAAAAAATAAAAACACCAGTTAAAAAACTAAAAACACAGTTAAAAAACTAAAAGAAACAGTTAAAAAACTAAAAAAAACAGTTAAAAAAATTAAAAAAAACAGTTAAAAAAAATAAAAACACCAGCTAAAAATCTTTTAAAAAACAGTTAAAAAAATAAAAAAAACAGTTAAAAAAATAAAAAAACAGTTAAAAAAATTAAAAAAAACAGTTAAAAAAAATAAAAAAACAGTTAAAAAAAAAAAAAAAAAAACAGTTAAAAAAATAAAAAAACAGTTAAAAAACTAAAAAAAACAGTAAGTCTGGTGCACTCAGAAAAGACATGAAACACATTCTCAGGCAGAGCACAGAAAGGACGTTTAAAAGAACTGGATTAATAACAGATAAAAACGCATTAGCAGCAATAGCACCGTGTAAAATCCTCCACTGAAGGTCACCAGTTTGTTTTTTTAAAGGTGGTTTGTACAGAGTCCTCCACTGAGGGGCCTGCCCCCCCGAGTCTGTCGGTCCACACTGAGACAGCTCGATCAGCCAGGTTCTTCTGGTTTATGTTTTTCACACAGTTTTTGTAAAGAGTCTTTTGGTCCACGCTGTGCAGATTTAATGTTTCATTGTCTCTCACAGTCAGGAGGGGACCACTGAGCTCTGTGAACCCCGGGTTGAGGTGGAGGTCAGGGAACATGTCCGTGGGGTCAGGTTGAACCCCTCCCTCACTGTACACTCGGAGCAGGCTCTTCTCCTTAGCAGAGAGCTTCTGTCTCCACAGCTCCAGACTTCTCTGAACCAGTCTGGCAGAACGGACCCCCAACAGAGAACTCACGGCCTGGATGTCAGAGAGTGCTGGTCCCGCAGAGTCCACCAGTTGTTTCAGTGACACGGTCTTTGTGCTACACAACGCCCCCATCAGTCCTGGTACGGAGCTGCAACACACATCCAGTCTGGCACCACAAACTAAAGGCTCCATCAACAACCAGTGCAGAGAGTTATATTTAAGTTGTTTCCAGTCAAATAAAGTGCAGGATTTAAAAACCCCTTGATAAAACCGAGGTAGCACACTTAACTTTAACATTTTTAAATCAGTTAAAAACAGAGCAGCATCCAGTCCCAGGTTATTTACTTGCCTGAATATGCAGCTGGCCACATCCCTCCACACTAAGTCAGGAGGTCCTGTTAGAAACTTCTGAACAAACTGTAACCTGAAGGTGGACAAGGCCCTGACCCCCCTCCTCTCTGGATAAAAACAAAACACCCTGTGGCACCCAATGCAAACCAGTCCAGAAGAAATTAATCATTTTGCTCTGGATCTGAGCCAACAGACCTGATGGGGGGTCCAAACAGGCTAGCCGGTGCCACAGTAAAGAGGCTACCAGGTTGTTTAAAACCAGTACCCTGCCTCTATACGACATCTGGGAATGTAGTCATCTCCACTTTGCTAACTTGCTCTCTACTTTTTCTGTTATGTTTTCCCAGTTCTTCTTTACAACATTTTCCTCTCCTAAAAAGAGGCCGAGGTATTTGAAGCCATCCCTTCTCCACACCAGGCTTTGAGGGAGGACAGGGAGGCTTTCACGCCACACACCAACAGCAACAGCTTCGCTCTTACTCCAGTTGACCTTGGCAGAGGACATAACAGAAAACTTATCACTTACACTGATTAATGTGTTTACATCTTGTTGGTCTTTTAATAAAACAACAACATCATCAGCATAAGCAGATAAAACTATATTGCTATTAAAACCAGGTAAAAGCAGACCATGAACAGTTGTACGGATCTTCTGAAGGAGGGGTTCCAGGGAGAGTGCATAGAGCATCCCAGACAGAGCACAGCCCTGCCGAACGCCCCTATGCACCCTAAAAGGAGCACACAAGCTACCATTAATCTTCAGCACACTCAACATACAACACCTGGATCTTGGCAATGAGACCAGCGCTGAACCCAAACCTCCTCATAGTTTTCCAAAGGAAGCAGTGCTCAACGTGGTCAAATGCCTTTTCTTGATCTAATGAGATCAAACCAGTATTCAAGCCTAATGAACTGCAGACCTCCAAAACATCTGGAATCAGATAGATATTATCTATCATTGACCTGCCGGGCACACAGTACGTCTGGTCCAGATGGATGACCTGCTCCATAGCTTCTCTCAGGCGAGTGGCGAGGATTTTTGGAGAGGATTTTGTAATCGGTGCAGAGGAGAGACGCAGGGCTCCAGTTCTTCATCTCTTGTAAGTTTCCTTTTTTAGGCAAGAGTGTGATGACGGCCCTACGGCAGGACAGCGGGAGTGAACCGGTAGCCAAACTTTCATTACACACATCTAGATAATCATGAGCCAAGATCTCCCAGTAGGCTTTATAAAACTCTACAGTGAGTCCATCAATGCCCGGGGCTTTGCGGCCCTGCATGCTCTGGAGGGCTGTATACAATTCACGTACATCCAGAGGGCGCTCTAACTGGGAGTTGGTCTCCTCAGAGACCTGAGGTAGTCCACTACAGAACTCCTCCAACAGCTCAACATTCTCTGTGTACTCACTCTTAAACAATGAGGAGTAAAACTGAACAGCTCTCTTCCTGATCTGGCCTGGTTCACTCAGTTCCTGCCCCGTGTCTGACAGCAGGGAGTGGATCAACTTCCTCTGCCCGTGTTTCCTCTCCAAGCTAAAGAAGAAGCTAGAGGGAGCATCCATCTCTGTGAAATTCTGGACTCGGGACCGGACCAGTGCACCTTGTACTTTGGTGTCCAGCAGGTTGACTAAAGTCGTCTTTTTAGTTTTGAGGATTTCAATATATCCTCGATCTCCTGTGGACTCACTCATTTGTTCTAGTTCCACTACATCAGTCTCCAGGTCTCTGATAGATCTGGTGATATCACGTGTAACATTGAGAGTATGCTGTTGACACAGTCATTTAATTTGAATCTTTCCATGGTCCCACCACTGCCTTAGACAGGTAAACTCACTCTTCCTCTGTCTAAAACCAAAAATAATTTAGTGCTTCTGTAAAACTTTGATCAATAGTTAAAACTGAATTAAAATGCCAGTAGGCGCTTTTAGGTCAAATGTTTCTAATAAAAACATCAAGTGATCTGTAAAACCCACTGGTAAAATCTGACATGTTTTAAATATACTCAAATGATGCTTAAAACAATAAAAACGATCAAGACGAGCTAAGGAGATTCTGTTCTCATTAACGTGGGACCATGTGTACTGTCTGGAGCTTGTGTGCATCCTTCTCCATACATCCACCAGGCTATGGGAAGAGACCAGCTGCTTCAGAGCCTGCTGGGACACTGGATGAGGCTCTGCATGGTTACGCTCTAAAAGCTCCTTTTCTGTACAATTAAAATCCCCTCCTAAAAATACAGAATCAGATGACCCACATTCCTACAATTTTTCAGTGACTTTTAAGAAGAAACGCTTTCTCTCTGCACCGTTGTTTGGAGCATAAATATTCATAAAAACAATATTAAACTGCTCAAAAGCAGCTCGGACTAAAAGACACCTCCCCTGGACGACATGTTGCACCTCTAAAGACTTTGGAGTAAAAGACTGAGAGAACAGGATGCCCACTCCTGCACTCAGTGAGGTATTAAAATGTCTTCCCCTCTCCACTCTCTGCACCAGTCCACTTCATTGATACTGTCACTGTGTGTTTATAATAAAACATCAATGTGTTTAAGTTTGGCTGTTTCATATAAAATTGCTCTTTTTCTCGCCTCTCTTGCTCCGTTCAGATTTAAAGTGCCGATTTTAAAAGTGTTCATGAAGGATGAGAGGTTAAGAACAACATTAAAAACTGCTAACAAACTCAATAAAGTGCATAAACGTGCCATTTTAAAAATCATTAACAGATTTGTTTACGAGTTTTGAACATTACTTTCTTTAATCTAAAAACCTCTTGGTCTGTAAAACCAGATTGGACTTTGTTGCTAATGTGATGTTTTACTGAAGAATAAAATATACTTTTGTCAGGAAAATATTTTTACAGGTTTACTTCATACACTTAGTCTGTAGAAGGTTTAAACATTGTGACTGGATAGAGGTCTTCATGGTTTACTCTCTTCATACACTTAGTCTGTAGAAGGTTTAAACATTGTGACTGGATAGAGGTCTTCATGGTTTACTCCCTTCATACACTTAGTCTGTAGAAGGTTTAAACATTGTGACTGGATAGAGGTCTTCATGGTTTACTCTCTTCATACACTTAGTCTGTAGAAGGTTTAAACATTGTGACTGGATAGAGGTCTTCATGGTTTACTCTCTTCATACACTTAGTCTGTAGAAGGTTTAAACATTGTGACTGGATAGAGGTCTTCATGGTTTACTCTCTTCATACACTTAGTCTGTAGAAGGTTTAAACATTGTGACTGGATAGAGGTCTTCATGGTTTACTCTCTTCATACACTTAGTCTGTAGAAGGTTTAAACATTGTGACTGGATAGAGGTCTTCATGGTTTACTCCCTTCATACACTTAGTCTGTAGAAGGTTTAAACATTGTGACTGGATAGAGGTCTTCATGGTTTACTCCCTTCATACACTTAGTCTGTAGAAGGTTTAAACATTGTGACTGGATAGAGGTCTTCATGGTTTACTCTCTTCATACACTTAGTCTGTAGAAGGTTTAAACATTGTGACTGGATAGAGGTCTTCATGGTTTACTCTCTTCATACACTTAGTCTGTAGAAGGTTTAAACATTGTGACTGGATAGAGGTCTTCATGGTTTACTCTCTTCATACACTTAGTCTGTAGAAGGTTTAAACATTGTGACTGGATAGAGGTCTTCATGGTTTACTCTCTTCATACACTTAGTCTGTAGAAGGTTTAAACATTGTGACTGGATAGAGGTCTTCATGGTTTACTCTCGTCATACACTTAGTCTGTAGAAGGTTTAAACATTGTGACTGGATAGAGGTCTTCATGGTTTACTCTCTTCATACACTTAGTCTGTAGAAGGTTTAAACATTGTGACTGGATAGAGGTCTTCATGGTTTACTCTCTTCATACACTTAGTCTGTAGAAGGTTTAAACATTGTGACTGGATAGAGGTCTTCATGGTTTACTCTCTTCATACACTTAGTCTGTAGAAGGTTTAAACATTGTGACTGGATAGAGGTCTTCATGGTTTACTCTCTTCATACACTTAGTCTGTAGAAGGTTTAAACATTGTGACTGGATAGAGGTCTTCATGGTTTACTCTCTTCATACACTTAGTCTGTAGAAGGTTTAAACATTGTGACTGGATAGAGGTCTTCATGGTTTACTCTCTTCATACACTTAGTCTGTAGAAGGTTTAAACATTGTGACTGGATAGAGGTCTTCATGGTTTACTGGCTGACTGAGTGTTAAAGAAACCTCACTGTGGTCAGAGAACCAGCTGTCTCACACCATGCTCCTGTCTGTCTGTTTACCTGTCTGACATCATGTTCCTGTCTGTCTGTTTACCTGTCTGACATCATGTTCCTGTCTGTCTGTTTACCTGTCTGACACCATGCTCCTGTCTGTCTGTTTACCTGTCTGACATCATGTTCCTGTCTGTCTGTTTACCTGTCTGACACCATGCTCCTGTCTGTCTGTTTACCTGTCTGACACCATGCTCCTGTCTGTCTGTTTACCTGTCTGACATCATGCTCCTCTCTACAGTCTGTTTACCTGTCTGACATCATATTCCAGTCTGTCATCATGTTCCTGTCTGTCTGTTTACCTGTCTGTCATCATGTTCCTGTCTGTCTGCTTGCTAGCTTTTGCTGCTGCTAAAACATTCCTTCTCTTACTGCGTCTCTTTTGTGGAGCTGATTTCAAAGAAACCTCTTGTTCCATCATCTCCACAGCTTCACCTGTCTCACCTGCTATGCTGACTTCACCTACCTGTTCAGCACACACCTCACTCACTTTACCTGTCTCACACATTACATTTTCCTTACATACTTCACCTGTCTGTGTCTCACCTCCCTCACCGTTCCTCCCAGCGACACCGCTACTCTCTCTCTCTCCACACAATACTGCCACCTTTCTCTGGTTGTTTCTCAGAGCTGCCGCTCTGCGCGA
>NC_083631.1:24937464-24942464 GCF_963584025.1 Labrus mixtus
ACCTTCATCACTGTGTTGTACGCAGAGATGAAGACCGTAAACAGGTCCAGGTACCTGGTGGTGAAGACGAGTGCAAACAGCACCTGAGACTTCCCCGAGATCCCTGCACGACACAAACAAGACACAACAAGTCACTTTACACCATCAGCTGGAAGAGAGAGAGCTGCAGTTTGAAAGGAGGAGCAGGAAGCAGATTGTGTCATCAACGCCACGTCTCTCTCACTACTGCACAACTACTCAGCAATATGCAAATATCCTCCATCTTTAGTTTTCAACACCAACTCAGAAACTACATGTTAGTACGTATTTTCATGGATTCATTCATCTTGATAATTTTGTGGACATATCTTTAAATTGTGTCAACCATCTCACAGTAATTCTACTTTTGGGTGTCTGAAGCTGTAATCTTATATGGGTGAAGCACCTAAGTAGTAGCAGATCTATATATGGATAGGAGCCAACCATCTGTTGTCAGCAACTGTTTGCTAGACAGAGTCTTCATATGATACGTATACAAATCAGTGTCATGTCATCTTTATTATTTTATAATGATGTACCCAAATGGAAAGGAATTTGTGGGCTGTACCTTCTAGCAGAATATAAGCCACACTGTGTGATGAAGACTTGGCCATTGTGCCATTTTGCCATTTTGCCCATGATGGCCACTTTGCCAATGATTGTCAATGATTGTGAGATCTTGGTCAGCATGGGTCAGCGATGGTCTGCACTTTGTCAGCCATGTGTGTTGTGTTTCTGTGTTGTCTGACCATGGCTCAATAAATCTAAGATGATCCACGGTCTGTTTCACCATTTCATAATTGTCCATCTACTACAGAAATAACCCCCACCTAACACTACAATACTGCAGGTATACAGGTGAAGTGAGGACCAGTCAGTGAGTACCAGTCTACAGTCAGTGAGTAGCAGTCTGTAGTCAGTGAGTACCAGTCTGTAGTCAATGAGTACCAGTCTGTAGTCAGTGAGTACCAGTCTGTAGTCAGTGAGTACCAGTCTGTAGTCAGTGAGTACCAGTCTGCAGTCAGTGAGTACCAGTCTGCAGTCAGTAAGTACCTGTCTGCAGTCAGGAGGCCAGGTGTAAGTACCAGTCTGTAGTCAGTGAGTACCAGTCTGCAGTCATTGAGTACCAGTCTGCAGTCAGTAAGTACCTGTCTGCAGTCAGGAGGCCAGGTGTGAGTACCAGTCTGCAGTCAGTGAGTACCAGTCTACAGTCAGTGAGTACCAGTCTGCAGTCAGTAAGTACCAGTCTGCAGTCAGTAAGTACCAGTCTGCAGTCAGTAAGTACCTGTCTGCAGTCAGGAGGCCAGGTGTGAGTACCAGTCTGCAGTCAGTGAGTACCAGTCTGCAGTCAGTGAGTACCAGTCTGCAGTCAGTAAGTACCAGTCTGCAGTCAGTAAGTACCTGTCTGCAGTCAGGAGGCCAGGTGTGAGTACCAGTCTACAGTCAGTGAGTACCAGTCTGCAGTCAGTGAGTACCAGTCTGCAGTCAGTAAGTACCAGTCTGCAGTCAGTAAGTACCTGTATGCAGTCAGGAGGTCAGGTGTGAGTACCAGTCTACAGTCAGTAAGTACCAGTCTGCAGTCAGTGAGTACCAGTCTGCAGTCAGTAAGTACCTGTCTGCAATCAGGAGGCCAGGTGTGAGTACCAGTCTGTAGTCAGTGAGTACCAGTCTGCAGTCAGTGAGTACCAGTCTGCAGTCAGTGAGTACCAGTCTGCAGTCAGGAGGCCAGGTGTAAGTACCAGTCTGTAGTCAGTGAGTACCAGTCTGTAGTCAGTGAGTACCAGTCTGCAGTCATTGAGTACCAGTCTGCAGTCAGTAAGTACCTGTCTGCAGTCAGGAGGCCAGGTGTGAGTACCAGTCTACAGTCAGTAAGTACCAGTCTGTAGTCAGTGAGTACCAGTCTGCAGTCAGTGAGTACCAGTCTGCAGTCAGGAGGCCAGGTGTAAGTACCAGTCTGTAGTCAGTGAGTACCAGTCTGCAGTCAGTAAGTACCTGTCTGCAGTCAGGAGGCCAGGTGTGAGTACCAGTCTACAGTCAGTAAGTACCAGTCTGTAGTCAGTGAGTACCAGTCTGCAGTCAGTGAGTACCAGTCTGCAGTCAGTAAGTACCAGTCTACAGTCAGTAAGTACCTGTCTGCAGTCAGGAGGCCAGGTGTGAGTACCAGTCTGCAGTCAGTAAGTACCAGTCTACAGTCAGTAAGTACCAGCCTGTAGTCAGTGAGTACCAGTCTGCAGTCAGTAAGTACCAGTCTGTAGTCAGTGAGTACCAGTCTGTAGTCAGTGAGTACCAGTCTGCAGTCAGTTAGTACCAGTCTGTAGTCAGTGAGTACCAGTCTGCAGTCAGTAAGTACCAGTCTGTAGTCAGTGAGTACCAGTCTGCAGTCAGTAAGTACCAGTCTGTAGTCAGTGAGTACCAGTCTACAGTCAGTAAGTACCAGTCTGTAGTCAGTGAGTACCAGTCTACAGTCAGTAAGTACCAGTCTGCAATCAGTAAGTACCAGTCTGTAGTCAGTGAGTACCAGTCTGCAGTCAGTAATTACCTGTCTGCAGTCAGTGAGTACCAGTCTGCAGTCAGTAAGTACCAGTCTGTAGTCAGTGAGTACCAGTCTACAGTCAGTAAGTACCAGTCTGTAGTCAGTGAGTACCAGTCTGCAGTCAGTTAGTACCAGTCTGTAGTCAGTAAGTACCAGTCTGTAGTCAGTGAGTACCAGTCTGCAGTCAGTAAGTACCAGTCTGTAGTCAGTGAGTACCAGTCTGCAGTCAGTGAGTACCAGTCTGCAGTCAGTGAGTACCAGTCTGCAGTCAGTGAGTACCAGTCTGCAGTCAGTGAGTACCAGTCTGCAGTCAGTGAGTACCAGTCTGCAGTCAGTAAGTACCAGTCTGTAGTCAGTGAGTACCAGTCTGTAGTCAGTGAGTACCAGTCTGCAGTCAGTGAGTACCAGTCTGCAGTCAGTGAGTACCAGTCTACAGTCAGTAAGTACCAGTCTGCAGTCAGTGAGTACCAGTCTGCAGTCAGTGAGTACCAGTCTGCAGTCAGTAAGTACCTGTCTGCAGTCAGGAGGCCAGGTGTGAGTACCAGCTTACCTGCACAGGATTTGGACCTCCATATCTTCACCAACAGGATGATGATGGCCAACAGATGTGACACGTCACCGGCCAAACGGAAGATATTCATGTCGCTTCAGTTCCGCTTGAATAAAGAAAAGTTTGAAAGAGTTTCTGAGCAGACACGGTTCACCACAGCAGACACGGTTCACCACAGCAGACACTGTTCACCACAGCAGACACGGTGAACTTCTTCAGCCCGAAAAAAAGAATCAAACTCTCGGAGTGTAAAGAAAGAAAAAGAAGAGACAAAACTCCAAACGCTGCAATAAAACAAGCTAACGGCGGGAAAGTGAAGAGCCTTTATTGTTCCACTTCTTCTCTTCTTTATCACGACACTTATTAAAGTGATATAAAGTGATATTAAATCCACTAACGGAGTCCAAACTTGTCCGAGAGGAGAGGAGAGGAGAGCTCAGCTGTCTCAGGGGAGGTGACGTGGCTGCCGGACAACCAGCGTCAAGCTAACGTTAACATAACACCAAGATAGCTTAAAACGACAAAACATTCTGATCCCCGGTTGGGATTTTCAGAGTAAAATCTCAACTGTTCAAAATGCGGAGATTTACGAAGAGTAGACCACGATGACACATCAAACTCACTAATGAAAAACGTTTTAAAACTGCAAATTCAAGTGTTGAGTGATTAACCTTTTTTAATTTATTGGGTTTCTATTTCGTAAATAAAAGCACCTCAAACATTTAGCTACATGCTTGTGTATGTTTTATCATACGTATAATATCTCAAGTATTTGTGACAAATAAAAACATACAGTATGTTCTTAAAAAATTAAAAACAAGGACAATACCTTCTAATCCCCGGTTGGGATTTTCAGAGTAAAATCTCAATTGTTCAAAATGCGGTGTTTTATGAAGAGTAGACCACAATGATACAGAAAAATTACGTTTTTTAAACTCACATATCTATCATTACTGATTACAGTTACGGGAATGTTTTAATGTTAAGATACACAATTCATTTATTTTGAAGGCCACATCATATTCTTTTATTTGATGCGATGATGAAAGTAGTCATGCAACTTTCTGGCCTTTTTGAAGGGTGGGTGTAGACTACCTTGATGTTCTGTGTGTCTCGTGTTTTTGTCTTTAAATGTTGAATGTTTGTAACACTGTGATTGCAGCTTTGTGTAGCAACTGTTGTCCAAAACACATTTCTCTCAGGGGACAATAAAGTTGATCCTATCCTACTTCCCCGGGTTGTTTGTAGGTTCTCTGAATAACTGATGTTTTTGTTTTTTACTTTATTAGATCAAAATTCAATAACCAAAAAAACAAATATGAAATTCGATGCATGTTCAACATGGCCAGCGGTCCCAAACTTTTCAGCTCATGACCCCCAAAATAAGGATACCACAGACTGGGGACCCCGCTGTCCCAGGAAGTGAGGACATCAGCTAGTTCCTGTTGGTGTTTTCAGGCTTCAACAGTTTACAAAACTGCAAAGAAATCCCAAACAGAGACGACTGAAGCTTTACCACTTAATGTCCCAGCAGCAGCAGAAACATGCTCGTTCATTCATACAGATATATAAACCATCCTGTCAGGGCTCTCTACCACCTCATGTCAACACAACACAATGCACTGTGTTTAAAGAGGATTTTAAATCCAGTTCAAAATAAAACTTTAGACTGGGGGAATGTGTGATGATCCATCTCTTCTTGTACCTCAATGATTTTAGACACTTTCATGGTTGAGCTGCTAAAGTTTGTGTTGTTGTCTTCAGAATGACAAACCTTCAGATAACCGCCACATGGGGGAGACATACACGCCATGTTTACTTTGAGTGGTTTCAGTAATAATCTTTCTTTCTTTATAATCCTGCAGTCTGAATCATGGTCAAAACCTAAAACCACACCAC
>NC_083632.1:2500-87500 GCF_963584025.1 Labrus mixtus
GTGTGTGTCTAAAGTGCAGCAGGGCACCAAAAACAAAGATGGCAGCCGTAAAAACAAGCAGCAGAGGCTCTTAAATCCATCACTCCGTTTTACAGCAGCCGAGGCTTTTATGAGCGCTCTGATGGAAAGACGGAAGACAGGCGCCGAAGATTGCCTTCATGATTGGCTGTAGCTGGACGACACACACACACGCACGCGCACACACACACACACACACACACACACACACACACACACACACATCGTCACTCCATTGGGGGTCATTAAAGGAAAAATAAACCAAAAACTAAATAAAATTTAGATTTCCAGACATAAGGTTGAACATGAATAAGTCAAGAAAACTGCAGATTTATGACTGACACACACATGCACACACACACACACACACACACACTAAAGTTAATTATCTTTGCTAACTTTCAACACCCCCTCTCGTGTTTAAAATGTGACACTGCGATGACCGTCTCCACGGCGACCACTAAACCACTTTGGGATAATCGTGCTGTAACCTGAATGTTGTGAGACGTCTGATAGAAAACATGTTGATAATATGTGTGAGCTTCAGCAGCCAATCAACAGGAAGAAGTCTCTTTGTTTCCTGCATCACGTCTGAGCGGCTAACAGCAGAACGATGAGGACGTTTAACTCCACCGTCAGCAGCAGAAAATCAATCTGAAGCACGCCGAGGAGAGTGGCGCAGCGAGGCGGTGAAGCTGTTCAGAGTGTGTTTCCATCATCTCTGAACACACACACAGGTTTGATTCCTCCAACAGAACAACAACAACAACAGAAGAAGAAGAAGAAGCAGCGAGCGAGCAGCGGCCATCTAAATGTAAATCACATGTAAATCACAGCTAACAGAACATGTGTTGTCTCAGCAGAGCGCCACTTTGTTTTGTATTTCTCCGCAGAGCGAGAGAAATGAAACGCTGAACATTGTGAGAGGACGATGAAAACACAAAGAAGGCCTCGCTGCAGACGCACAAGTCATCGTGCAGAAGGTCATCGATCATCCAGGATTTAAACGTCCTGATGTTTCTGCAGATCTTTATCAACACGAGCAGCTCCGAGGTGTGAGCAACCAGGAAGCATCAGGGGGGAGGAGTTTGGATACTTTTGATAAAGGCGGAGTCAGTAGAAACGTCATCTCCCCCAGAAGCCACGCCCCCTGCAGGACGTAGTGTGTACGTTTACTGCTTGTAGCTACACTGCAAGCTAACGCACGCTAGCATAAGCTAACCTCCGGTGTTTGTCACCTTCCTGTCCAACAGGAAGTAGAACAACTCCACGTCCACAGGTAAAAGACAACACAAGGTTCACCCTCGTTTTAGAACGAGCTTTATCCACTTGGTGTTCCAGCTGATCGATGCAGGAGCTGTCCATGGTACTGAAAGTTTTAACTTACACAGAGCAGGACTTCAGTACCATGGACAGCTCCTGCATCATCACAGTCCCAGGATCAGCACCTGGATAGCGACGGGGAGGACCCTGAACTCAGATCACGTCTCTGTGTGAAGTCAGAACACACAATCATCTGAGCTCTATGTCTGCAGCGTGCTCTTCTGTTACGGGCTTTCAGGTGAGTACACATGCTTTGACCTTTTGGCTTTTCAATGACCGGACGCTCATATGACCCTCTTTAAATCCAGACTGTGTGCATGTCTGCGTGCCAGACCGGAGAGTCTCTCCTGTGTCATGCAGCTTCTCAGATATGTTTGAATAAGTTTAAGTTTTGAGATGGCTTCATCAGGCACACTTGATAAAATGGAGTGATGCTTTGAGTCACAGCAACACCTGCAGAACTGTTTACACCCAGAGTCACAGCAACACCTGCAGAACTGTTTACACCCAGAGTCACAGCAACACCTGCAGAACTGTTTACACCCAGAGTCACAGCAACACCTGCAGAACTGTTTACACCCAGAGTCACATCAACACCTGCAGAACTGTTTACACCCAGAGTCACAGCAACACCAGCAGAACTGTTTACACCCAGAGTCACAGCAACACCTGCAGAACTGTTTACACCCAGAGTCACAGCAACACCAGCAGAACTGTTTACACCCAGAGTCACATCAACACCTGCAGAACCGTTTACACCCCAAGTCACATCAACACCTGCAGAACTGTTTACACCCCAAGTCACATCAACACCTGCAGAACCGTTTACACCCAGAGTCACAGCAACACCAGCAGAACTCTTTACACCCGGAGTCACAGCAACACCAGCAGAACAGTTTACACCCCAAGTCACATCAACACCTGCAGAACCGTTTACACCCGGAGTCACAGCAACACCAGCAGCACTGTTTACACCCAGAGTCACATCAACACCAGCAGAACCGTTTACACCCAGAGTCACATCAACACCTGCAGAACCGTTTACACCCACAGTCACATCAACACCAGCAAAACCGTTTACACCCACAGTCACATCAACACCAGCAAAACCGTTTACACCCAGAGTCACGTCAACACCAGCAGAACCGTTTACACCCAGAGTCACGTCAACACCAGCAGAACCGTTTACACCCAGAGTCACGTCAACACCAGCAGAACCGTTTACACCCAGAGTCACGTCAACACCAGCAGAACCGTTTACACCCAGAGTCACATCAACACCTGCAGAACCGTTTACACCCAGAGTCACAAAAACACAGAAACCAAACCTCAACACAAGCATAAAATAAAAACACCAGCTTCCTCACCTTGAGCTGTCTCTTCTTCACACTCTTCTATGTTTCTGTGAAGAGTTGTCACAACCTGTAAAGAGTTAAAGATATAACGCGTGATGTTCACCTGCTGCAGAAGTTTGGTACTTTTATTCACTTTGTTTTGATAAGTTAGAGCTGCAGCAACAGCAGGCCAGTAAAGAGACTGGGCCATAAACTGGAAGGGGCTTTTATTTGAAGTTTTACGGTAGATGAAATTGATCAATAAATGAAGGATAATGAATGTCTGCACGTTTGAGCAGTGAGGAGCAGTGTTTATCGTGAATGTTAGAGTAAATATCGGTGTGAATAAGGTCAGAGTGTGTTTCCATGTCAGCTCAGTAAAGAGTTGAAGAGTCTCACAGCGATTATGGAGCTCAAGTGTTGATACTTTTCTCACGTTGTCGAGGAGGATGATTGCAGGTTTCACCAGTTAGCGTTTTATTTCAACGTCTTTCAAACCTCCAGATGTGTGATTACGCTGCAGACCAATGTTTTCCTCCTGCTCGGCTCGGATAATCACCAATCAGAGCCGCTTTAAGCTCTTTATACCTCCCGTCTTAATTATGTGCTGAGGGATGTTTGTAGGAGAGAGAGAGAGAGGGGAGAGGGCGAGCGAAGATGAAGAGACACTTAAAGTTTTCATCAAGCTTCTGCACGACTTCAGGTATAAAAACTAAAAACCAGCAATCAGTCGTTTAAAACATAAAGTTCAACAAACAGGCGAGTTTTTCTAAATAAATAAATTACTGTAAAACTTCAAATAAAAGCACATCAAGATTTACAGTAAGACCCCGTCCCTTTATTAGCCTGGTGTTGCTGCATGTTTTGATGGAGGGGGGGGGGAACTATTCTCTTATTTAATAAATTCTTAAAAACAGTTTGAGGATAGATTAAAATGTTCACACAGAGTTTTAAAGTCTATGGACCAAAGAGACTCAAAGTTTTAAATGTTTACCACACAGACAATTTATTTTCTGTCAATCGACTTATTGGTTATTTATTTTTATTGTCTTGTTGTGATGTGTTTTTATCTTCTGTATTAAACTCCAAAACCTTTAAGCTTCAAACACCACGGACACATTCGGCTGAAAGGACACCAGATAACACGGTCACAAACTTAACGGAAACACACGTTACCGGTGGACGTTAGCTTCCGGGGTTTAAACAGATTCAAATAACCGACGTTTGAAACGATGATTAATGTTACAGGTGAACTTCAGGAATCTGTTTGAAACGTTTTCACGCGACACAAGCTGCCAAACTTCACAGAAAGACGAAATTACTCAAAACATTCGTCTTTACGTTTACATTTAACAGTTTGAACTCCCGCTCCGCAATCTCGTCCGCCATCTTTGTTTGCAAAGTAAGCTGCTGTGTTGCAACTTTTTTTAACTTAAAATGTATTATTATTATTTTAAATATTGATATATTTGTACAATGTCTCTACACTTGTATAATAAAAGCAGGAACTAAATACACAAATGTATAAACTAAATTAATTAATAAAAAAAGAAGGTTAAAAACACACACTGCGGTTTAGCGGTCAAAGAAACAGAAACTAGATTTTTTTGTGATCATATTTTTATTTGATTTTACAAAATTAACAAGAAATTTACATGAATGAACAGGAACCAAATAAAAAAAGGAGAGATAAATGTAAGACATGCACATATAAAGAATCATTTGTAATAAACACGAGGTGCGTCTGTCCTAATGAAAGGATGAGCGCTCAGCGGAGAAACACCTCAGCCAGGAAGAATCAAAAGCACCACCCTCATGGTTACAATGGTGGTTATCTTTATTCTCTCATTTGTTCGTTTAGATTTGCAAACACAACATTTCCCCACATTTATTCAAACTCCTGAAAGACACATGTCTCTGTCCATGGTGCTGAAAATACTCTTTTTTTATTTTCCATCAGACGGTCAGAGGAGCAGCTCAGTGGTGAACGAGGTCGTCACGTTTATCAGTCAGTCGGTGAGTGAATGTTGCCTCTGTGGACAGCAGAGAAAATCAACCCATTTAAATACATTAAAACGTGTTTGTGTGCGCCTCCTGTGTCCTCTACAGGGACGCCGCTGAGCTGTGACCTGCTTCTTGCCGGCTGCGTCGTGTAATGCCGCTGGTCTGTTAGGATGACTGTGAGAGAGCAGGCATAACCTCCAGCAGGGTCAGGGCTCTCAGGCAACAAGGACGTAACAACAATGAAGAGAACGGCAGCAGAGAGTCAAAAACATTTATTTACAGAAAACGAAAGAAAAAGGCGGCTGATCCAGTCGTGACATTGTTAGTGCTCCAGGCCTGAAGGGGGCGATAGAGAGCGATAGAGAGCGAGAGAAGAGGCATTGCAACCTCCACTGAATCTTGATTTGAACACGCAGTACTAAAATTCAGCCACCAGGGGGCTCTGAATCAAAACAGTAACAAAAAAGATGGCGTCAAGGCTGGAGGGGAATCATGGCGGTGATTCTCTGCTACTCCACCCCCCCTCCGAGTTGACCGTTGTCATGACGACTGGGTGAAATCGACCTGAGGAAGAGAATATGTTTACAGACGAGTTAATGTATCTGAACGTTCGATTCCTCGCAGAGCAAAGAAAAAAAAATGGACGGTGCAGCGGAGAAGTTTGAAAACCGTTTCCCTCCGTCTTCGTCTAATTTGAGAGTGAACGCTCGCCTTCTGCTTAACGTCTCAAATAAACGACATTAAAGTCCCTTTGAGTCTGAGCTGACGTGAAACGTGCAGCGAGTCGTGAACAGCTGCTGCAGGAACGATCTGTGACCGACACAAGTTTAAAAAACTGATTTATTTTCTGATGAAATCAAAAAGACGGAGGACGAATCAGTGACTGTCTTTAATGCTGAGGTTTTATACCGACGACTTCTTCTCCTCCTCCTCTTCCTCCTCCTCCTCCTCCTCCTCCTCCTCATCCTCCTCCTCCTCCTCCTCCTCCTCTTCTTCTTCCTCCTCCTCTTCCGCCTCTTCCTCCTCCTCCTCCTCTTCCTCATCCTCCTCCTCTTCCTCATCCTCCTCCTCCTCCTCTTCCTCCTCCTCCTCTTCCTCCTCCTCCTCCTCTTCCGCCTCTTCCTCCTCCTCCTCCTCTTCCTCCTTTCTCCTCCTCTTCCTCCTCCTCCTCCTCCTCTTCCTCCTCCTTCTCCTCCTCTTCCTCCTCTTCCTCCTCTTCCTCTTCCTCCTCCTCTTCCTCCTCTTTCTCCTCCTCTTCCTCCTCCTCCTCCTCATCTTCCTCCTCTTCCTCCTCTTTCTCCTCCTCTTCCTCCTCCTCCTCCTCCTCTTCCTCCTCTTTCTCCTCCTCTTCCTCCTCCTCCTCCTCATCTTCCTCCTCTTTCTCCTCCTCTTTCTCCTCCTCTTCCTCCTCCTCCTCCTCCTCTTCCTCCTCTTTCTCCTCCTCTTCCTCCTCCTCCTCCTCATCTTCCTCCTCTTCCTCCTCCTCCTCCTCATCTTCCTCCTCTTTCTCCTCCTCCTCCTCCTCTTCTTCTTCTACACTCACTTTTTTATCCCTTAAAATAAAAGATCATAAAAGTTACCTGCTGCACGTTTTATGTCTTCTTCACTTCAGGGCGCAGAGCCATAAAACCACCGAATAAAAAAACAAGAGAAACTTTATCTCAGCAGCGTTCCTCTCAGTGATTAACCATCTCCACCATGATGATACATTAGCTCCGCCTCCACATGTGTCTGATACTCGACTGTGCCTTTCTGTTTTTAATAATATGATAATCTCACATCAGGTTTAACCATCTGGTCCCAGAACAACCAGTCAGTCATCACATCCGCAGAGAGTGATTACAATCCAACCCTGAAAACAACAACAAGTCATCACTCAACAATCTTTTTTTATTTTTTTTTTGGTGCTTTTTGTGCCTTTAATGTAGAGATAGGACAGTGGATAGAGTCTGAAATCAGGGAGAGAGAGAGGGGAATGACATGCAGGAAAGGAGCCTCAGGCTGGATTTGAACCCGGGCCGCCCGCTTGGGGGACCACAGCCTCCGTACATGGGGCGCTCGCACTAACCACTGCACCACTAGCTTCCCATCACTGCTGCATTTTAAGTAAATATAAGATTTGAAGTTTTACTAATTTGTCTCCCATCATGTAAAGTTTGTGTTTAAATGTTGAAACCAAACATCTCTCTCTGAGTAAAACCAGGTTAGTTCAGGAACAGAGGGTCCTCATGTCTAACAGTTTGGAGCTCTATCACAGCTTAATGTCTGATTGTATCCTAATGTACCCACTTTTTTATTCTCTCTTTCTCCTTTTTAACTGTTTTCATCTTTTCTTAAAGCTCTTTTAGGGACGAGCGTTGTAGATTAGGGGCAGCAGAAGCTCAGTGGGCACCTGAGGGTCTCTGGTTCATGGTATGGAAGTTGGTCTGGTAGCTGGACCTCCTGACCCGAGTACCGTCGAGCCTTAGCAAGGCACCGAAACCCTCAACCGCTCTGCTGAGCTCTCCCTGTGTAGCAGCTCCACTCTGACATCTCAACTGTATTTATAAAGCTCTTTAAACACAACATAGTTGATCCAAAGTGCTGAACATTGCAGAAAGAAAGCATTAGAAAGTAACAGACAAAAAACAACAACAATTTAAAAAAAGAAAAGAACAAGTGACAGTTAATTCCAGTGTAACACTAACAGAGCTATGGGTTTATGTGCTTGACAGGTTACTGAACATTAAAGGCAATTGAGTAAAAATATGTGTAAAAGTTTTAAAAACACCAATAGTGTGAGAGAGACGGATGTCTGGGGGGCAAAGAGTCTCCATCAGTTCATATCCACAGTTAGTTCATGTGAGTGAGAAGCAGCCTCTGAATAACAGAGTGTAATCCTCAGGGATCAATAAAATATTTCAAAATCAAATTCAAAAACAAAACATCCTCTCCAAACACGATGATACTGTACACCCATTGGACGCTGTTTTCAGTTTGTTTTGAATCAAATAAACCTTAAACATTAATAAATAACTCTTCTCCTCTGTCGCCCCCCGGTGGTGGAATGAACTTCCAAACTCCATGTGATCTGCAGAGTCCCTCTGCACCTTTAAGAAAAAGCTGAAGACCCAGCTCTTTCATGAATACCTACTAACTTAATGATGATGGTCTCCATATTATTGATGATGATGATGGTAATGACGATGGTTTTTGTTTGATAACGACGACTTATAAGATGGTTTCTATACTGATTAGATCTCTCAAGAACTGCCCTCAATGTTGTGCTTTGCCTCTGGTCACTTCCTGTCAGCACCTGTGTGTCCAATCAGACTCAAAGCTGATCGTTTGCTCTTACTCACATTGTTCCTTTTTTTCTAGATCCTTGCTTGTGTTGTTCTTACTCTCTGATGTACGTCACTTTGGATAAAAGAGTCTGCTAAGTGAATTGTAGAATTGTAGAAATAAAACGCTGAGGCAGACATGAGGAGGAAGTGAAATGTTTAGGATGAAAGAGAAAAAAACTGCAGAAGAGGATAAAGGGGGGGGGGAGGTGAGTCCTGCAGCTCGTCACAAACATGTTAACAACCGTCTGAGCGCATCTGTTCTTATCGATCTTTAATTAGAACTCTTTCATTAGAAGGCGACGGCACAAACAAACCTCTGAGCTCTGCTGAGCTCGCTTCATTAAACTCACATTTATTCTTCATAATCGTCTTCGCTGGAGGTTTGTGCAGCTTCTCTGACCTCAGGATCGTCAACAACAAGCGGACGTGATCATTAAAAACACATCGAGTCGCCGCCATGCGCAGACGAGGATGAAACGGCGCCGCTGGTTTTAATAATCTGTGAGGGTGAAAACCGACGACGAAGAAAAGCACGATGAGCTGTTTTATAATCAGCAGGCGGGAGGGTGTCCGTCCATCTTAATGTTGCCTCATCTTGTCTGAGCAAAAACTGCATTTCCCAGAAGCCCTCACTGCTGCTCTCCTGCACAGTGAGACACATGTTCATTTAGTGATTTCACTTTTTCTACGACAAGAATAAGATATCGAGATGAAAGGTCAGCGTCTGTTCATACTTCACTCCTTCAACATTTAAAGATGCAGATTTACACTTTCTGATTTAACAGGAAGTCCCGCCCCCTCTGCAGCTCACAGCCAGCACTCACAGAGCGGAGACGAGATTCCACCTCTTCATTCAGCTGCAGGGCTAAAAAAAAAAAAAACACACCTTCACATGTTCAACATCATCCCCGAAACATCCCACACACACACACACACACACACACACACACACACACACACACACACACACACACACACACACACACACACACACACACACACACACACACACACACACACACACACACACACACCTGGCTGAACATGAGAGCGGTTCTGTATCAGCGCTTTCATTGCCTCAGGGGAACAAACCGTACGAGACTTTATCAGTGAGGAGAAGGAGAGAGTTTTTCTTCAGATCTGTCTGACGTCCAGGCAGCGATCTGAAACATTTAAAAATGAAAGAGAAGGATAAACTCTCTGAAACGTTTTCTCCTTAAAGGTCACAAAAAATATAAAATCCTCTTCCTCATGTTCCTCTAACTCTAACATGTGTCTCTAGTCCGTCTACAAATCCCCCAATGATGAGAAAAGTCCATCCTCTCCGTCTTCTGCCTGCTCCACTTTTCAGAAAATGTGTGCTCAAACAGGCCGTTTGGAGATTTTCCCTTCATGACATCACAAAGGGCAGTAGCCCCTCCCCCAGGTGGGTGACACTCCCACAGCTAGGTGTTTGTTCTGCCCTCTGAGTCTGCCTTCTCACCGTAAACAATAGGACATGGAGCGAGAAAGACCGAGTACACCCTAGTCCTTCCAGAGAGGGGGCGTGGTCAGACACAGCTCATTTACATATTTAAAGGTACAGACACAGAAACAGCCTGTTCTGAGCAGGGCTGAAATAGAGGGGTTTATAGACATGATCAAATACAGGATCAGAGTGGATTTAGAACAAGAGACTTCACACACATGTTTTGAGGAGCTCTGACACTTATTTACACTGAAGAAGAGGAGGAGGAGATGTGACCTTTAATCCCTCCAGATGTTTTTTGCAGTAATGTACCAACAGTTTGACTTTAAAGAGCGTGATGTTCTTTAAATACTCAGACAAGTTCCTTAGAGGTCATATTCTGATCTTTTTGGGGTTCATATATTTAATCTATGTTCCTACTTTTGTATGTTCACAATAGCTAAAGTTCAAAAAAAGTGTCTGTTTTCATGTACTGCTCCTCCTTGCTCCCTCTACGCTCTGAGTCCGTCAGCTACACTCTGTTGAGCCCACACTGTTAGACCCCACGTGGGCCAAGTCTGCTCTGATTGGTCTGCAGATCCGCTCTGTCGTTATTGGTCAGTTGCTCAGCACGCGTCTCGGAAATTTCAACATGAGCTGCAGGGCCACAACGAGCCAATGAGCTTAGATCAGTGATCTCACATTGACACATTTTTATCGAGGGGGGCTAGAACCGAGTGTTACATGCGGCTAATGCTACAGCTAACAGGAGGACGTAGGAGAAGCCGCGTTTCCGCACAGGACACTTGGAAAACACACTAAAGAGCATATAAACCCAGAAAAAGAAGAATATGGGACCTTTAAGGAGTGTTTGCAGTTCTGTGTTCTGTCTCTTTAAAAAAATGTTTTTCTTGTCTTAGTTCTCGACCTTTAGACATCATCTCCTCTGATCTGTGAAGATGTTTGCTCGCGTTGTCGGCGTTGATGAGCGGTCTCGATCTTCATCATCATCGAGACGGAGGGCGACGTCTCAGCTGACCATCAGTCGTGCTGCGTTCAGGGTGTCAGCGGACAGGATGGGGACATCCGTCACCGTTATGGGCCCATCAGGAGCGGATATTAGAGTCCCACAGAGGACGGAGATGCCGTGAAGACGAGGAGCGAGGAGAGAGATGGATACACACATCAAGGTCGGGATGAAGAGTCGTCTGTCGGGAGAGACAGGACGTGACCTTGTTGTTGAGACGACATCTCGTATGTGTCGCTCAAGTTGAAATATTTGACCTCAGGTGGTGTCCGTGTACGCCGTAGTAAATCAGTTTCTGGAGAATCATGCATGCACACCTTCAGAATAAAGCGGGTTCCAGAAACCAGAAATTCAAAAACAAAACATCCTCTCCAAACACGATGATACTGTACACCCATTGGACGCTGTTTTCAGTTTGTTTTGAATCAAATCAACCTTAAACATTAATAATTAATTTAAGGGGGGGGGGGGGGGGGGGGTTGAGGTTGAGGTTTTAAGATTCTGACACGTTGTTTATTTTCGGCTGATGGAGGCATAAAGTAAGATTATGACTTCTTCTGTGGTGTTTTATTTTGAAGGGAGTTTTGTCCTTGCTGGAGGGGAAGCAAGACGAGGAGCTTCCTGCTGAGTGAGGATTACAACCAGCTGTGTGTGTGTGTGTGTGTGTGTGTGTGTGTGTGTGTGTGTGTGTGTGTGTGTGTGTGTGTGTGTGTGTGTCCGACAGGATTTGACTCTTTATTTTGTTTTTTAGCAGGATAAATAAAACAGACTCAGTAATTCAGTTTGTTGAAGATTATTTTTTATTTCAGCTTCTCAGCAGCATCAGAGACGTCTCAGCCAATGACAGAAGAGGACAAGAAATATCAACCAATCAGCAACCAGGAGGGGAGTGGCTGATATGACAGGTAAAAAAACTAAACAAATACATGTGATATTGTTGAATATATCAGTCACACATTATTTATGTTCAGAGCGACAGCAGAACTGAAACACACGATCAGTTCTGACCAATCACAGCAGGGTTTGAATTCTTAACCAATGAGAACAGAGCTAACGGGCGTGAGTCGCCAACGCTGCATTCATATGGGAACATTTTTAAGGCGAGTTCAGATCTACAGGACGCCATGATTGTAGTTTTCTGTGAGTTAATTCCTCTTCAAAATAAAATGTTTGGGGCGCCGGTGGTCGTGTGGTTGGTTGGCGAGCCCCGGGGGGCGTGATGTCATTATGTGACGCTGCAGTACCAGCTTCGGCCACCATGTAGAACTGGCTTCATCGCTTGGCGCCCTTCCTGGAGGCGTGGGTTACATACGCTCTCACGTTGCACCACACAAACCCCCCCTCATGACATGAATGCAGCGTTGATGAAGCAGCTTAAACCCAGAAGGATTCAAAAACAGAGAAGAGAAATTTACAGAGAAATCAACGAGTGATGTTTCAGTTTGTGAACATTTCAAGTTTCCAAGCTCTGCAGCCGAGCCGAACGGCGCTCTGCAGCCGGGCTGAGCGGCGCTCTGCAGCGTTGGTTGTCGATTGTTTAAAGTGCATTTCTTTCACACTGAGACGCTTCACAAGCAACAGTTCAGAGTTCATATGAACATCAATAATAATAATTACAGCAGTTTATACAGAAACATAAATAAGAGTCGGCGACGCCGCGAGGTCGAACGCTCGGCAGAGTTATTGCACAACAAAAAGCAGCAGGTGACAGGAAACGGCAGGACGGCGTTTTACATAATAAAACCCGTCCTTCAAGTTTATCATCAAATAAATTAAAGTGTAAGTTCCCCGCACAGCACGCGGCGAGCAGCACAAGTTCATCACCGTGGTTACTTTAAGGTCGACTTCAGGTGAATTATTTTAAATACGTGTTTAAATACGATGAGACGAAGCAGCAGGAGGAGGAACCGTGGACAGAACGGATGCGTTTACAGAGTTCATGGACCTCTCACTGAAACACAAAGAGTTCAAATACATCACAGAATCAAGCCGCTGCAGGCGGCGTTTCCACGTTTCTGCAGGTTTAGAAAAATATCTAAATAAGTTTTCTTCAGCGCTGACAAACGAGTACAATTTTCATTTTGATGAATCTCTAAATTTCAGTAGTCACCGTTAATCTTTTATTTTGAAGGTTTGAACTGTCTGTAGCTGGGGGTACTTTACTTGATGTTTTCTTTTATTTTGAAATAAAAGGGGCTTCTGGTAGCTGGAAGGTTAGGACATGAGCTGTCCGTCCTGTCTCCTCTAAACTCCTAAACTTTATAGTTTAATGAAATGTGAGCTGGGTCTCAGATTAATGTTGCATATATTCTTAGTCTGACCTCCTCTCGTCCTGCAGGTCACGCGTGATGACGTTTGTGATGATTTGCATATTTGATTGCATCCACAGTCACAGGTATAAAAGCAGGCAGCGTGGCAGAGCGCGGTTCTCCTCCTGACAGAGAAGCTCTGATGAAAGACGATGGGAGTGTTTCTGTACGTCTGGAAATGTCAGCGGATTCGTTCGACCGTCTCAGCTGGTTTTCTTCTCTTAAACGAAGAGAGAGAGAGAGAGAGAGGCGGGCAGAGGACGAGTTAATCTGCGTCCTGACTCAGCGAGCGAGCAGCATCACAACGTTTTCAGACGAGCCTCCACTTTGGGCTTCTTTACATGTTTGTGTTTCAGGTTTGACCTTTGACCTTGAATAACAAGAGAGAGCCGACACTTTGAGAGTTTAGTTAAAGTAGTTTGAGGTTAATCTCTGAATCACACGTTTTATTGTTCACCGTCTGGTCAGTTTTTTTCGTCTGTTATTTTGTTATATTTTGTCTTATTTCCTGTGTTTTTTCAGCAGCTGTCATCGAGGAAACGAAGAAGAGTCCTTATTCCTTTAAATTAACCTCCAAGCCGAGCATGAAAATCTGCACGTTTCCTCCCTCCGAGGCCCCGTGTCCACCGAGCGCTCGCATGAAGCGTATGAGCGCTGAGAAGAAAAGCGCTGCGCGTCCGTCCTGTCTCCATGACAACAGTCTGTTGACAACATGCTCCGTTACTTTTCATTGCATGTTTTATATTTGAGATCGTTCATTTCCCGATCAGACAGAAGATTTTCAACTTGAGCGCTCAGAGCGGGGACACTGGGCGCTGCTTTATCTTCACACCGCCGCCCTGCTGCTGCGAACGCTCTCTACTCGTTGGAATCAATTGAAAAAAAACGCTGGCGCTCGGAGAAAAAAAGCCCGGTGGACACGAGGCCAAAGTCAACAGAACTAAACATGAAGTGAAGTTACAGAATATATCAGTGAGTGTATCCATAGTTTCACGTTTATTGTCCGTGCTGAAAATCAAAGAATAAATAAGTTAACCGTGTGGCGTTAACCGTGTGGCGTTAAGCCGCCGTTACAGCGTCCATTATTTAACGTGCTGGGAGCGTTTTCAGAGCTCGTCGTCTCAGTGGCTCTTCGGCTTCGGGAGGCGGGACGAGCCGGAGTTTAAGGTGGTCGTTTTCATTTTCACTCTAGCGGTGCCGTTGCTCTCTGACTCGTGACAAAGCTGCCTGACCGCCTTCGTCTTCGGCGGCGTGGAGGCAGCAGAGGAGTTGGAGACAGCGCCGGAAGTGTGAGACAGGAAGAGGCGGAGTTTAGAGGGCAGGGGGTGCTGCAGGGATCGGTTGTAGGTTCCTTTTCTCTCCTTTGTGTCGCCCTTCTCTTCTCTCGCCGCTCTTCTCTCGCCGTCCTTTCCTCCCTCTGGGGCGTGGGTGTCAGGGTGGGTGGAGCTGGAGTTAGCTGGAGGCGGAGCTTGGGGTGGAGTTGGAGCTAAGCCCTGATGTGTCAGTGGTTTCTGGTCGTCCTGGCTGGAGGAGTGAAGTATCTGTGACTGTAAGAGAAGAAAGAGAATAAATCAGTAACTACGATCCATATCTTCTCAACTTCTGGTAAATAAATCTGACACGAGAACGTTTTAACCCTTTAAGAAAACGACCTTTACATCGATGTTAAATAAAAACGGGAACGTTTAAGGTTTTTATCATTTTTGCAACTGAAGGCTTCAAATATAATCCTGAGGTTATTTCTTTTGTTGCACGTGTGACCTTATAACGACTGCGAGAGAGGTTAGAACACAGAAAGGTTTACAGACCCATGCAGAGCTGGATAAACACTGAAGCTTCAGAGTCCACCACATGGTGACCTGAGTGAGCATGGACTCTAGAGAGGAGGGGGGGGAGACAGCTCTCTATGATGTTTAGAATTTAGACTGCAGTACCCATTTTAAACACTAGGGGGCAGAGTTACATACTGCTCCTTTAAAGGATGCAAACAAATGACATCACAGGAAGTGAAACACCGTGTCACTGTGCGATTAGAAGCTCTACACGTAACCATAACAAACTTTATTTCTGTGTGTTCAGTTTGAACAGATGAAAGGTGAGGAGAGAAAGTTTCTCAGACTGCTGAGAGAATAACAATGTGAGTTATTCTCTCTGATGACTGCTGGTCACTTTGGACCTCCACGCTTTCATCTGTGTGTGTGTGTGTGTGTGTGTGTGTGAGTGCTAACCTTTTTGATGCAGGTGTGTCTCTCTTTATCAGCTTTATATACGTATATTATATTTATTTATCACATTTATTTGATTTTGAACAATATGGTTGAAGATAAAGTCCTCACCTTCAACCATAAATCTATGAAAAGTCTCCTCACTCGCTCTAATAATTAACCTTCATTTAAAGGTCACATGTCCTCCTCTTCTTCAGTGTAAATAAGTGTCAGAGCTCCTCAAAACATGTGTGTGAAGTTTCTTGTTCTAAATCCACTCTGATCCTGTATTTGATCATGTCTATAAACCCCTCTATTTCAGCCCTGCTCAGAACAGGCTGTTTCTGTGTCTGTACCTTTAAATATGTAAATGAGCTGTGTCTGACCACGCCCCCTCTCTGGAAGGGCTCGGGTGTCTCGGTCTTTCTTGCTCTATGTCCTATTGTTTACGGTGAGAAGGCAGACTCAGAGGGCAGAACAAACACCTAGCTGTGGGAGTGTCACCCACCTGGGGGAGGGGCTACTGCCCTTTGTGATGTCATGAAGGGAAAATCTCCAAACGGCTTGTTTGAACACACATTTTCTGAAAAGTGGAGCAGGCAGAAGACGGAGAGGATGGACTTTTCTCATCATTGGGGGGTTTGTAGACGGACTAGAGACACATGTTAGAGTTAGAGGAACATGGAGAAGAGGATTTCAGATATGTGACCTTTAATGTCCAAAAATGACCCTACTTTCTATTTTCATGGTTATTTATTAACTTTGGGACGCTCTTTTGAAATTCCCAAAGCGTTTAAGAAAACGTCCTGGACTTCTGGACA
The DNA here is from genome assembly GCF_963584025.1 of Labrus mixtus. Lineage (NCBI taxonomy): Eukaryota > Metazoa > Chordata > Actinopteri > Labriformes > Labridae > Labrus > Labrus mixtus. The sequence continues at coordinate 18,314 of NC_083632.1, forward strand.
CATCCTCTCTCTTGGGCTGACTGGTCCTCACAAACATAGAGATACCACAGCGGCTCACTGAGTGAGCCGTTGAGCTTCTCATTTCTTTCAAATGTTTAAAATCCTGCGTCCTGCTCTCATCTTAACTCTAATGGTCTGATTTACACTCTGAGTTACACAGAGAGGTTAAAAACCCAGAGCGCTGAAATCCATCGTGTGCTTCAGTCTGAGGTTATCGATCGATATAAACTCGGCTGTAAACTCTCCGATTCTTTATCCGTCCTGAACTCCTCTGGTTTCACAGCCCCCTCTCTCGTGTCTCCCTCCGTCAGCAGAATGAGATTTCTCACAGAGAAGCTCGATATCACAAAGTAAAGTAAGTAAGTAAGATGATGTACACGCCACACCAAGGCCAAACAACATCGTTCAGACGTCTGAGCTGCAGGACGAGGTTTAGAATCAGACATAAAAAGTAGATTACACTCAGCGAGATGTTTCTGAACCTTAAGACCTGCATGTGGACTTCATTTATATCAACAGACAAACAACTTTAAGAGTGCTCCCTCTGCAAACATTCCTCCACCTCCGGAGCGCTGCAGGAAATTAACCAGGGGCACAGGGTTTCCTCAGCCCAGCGCATGGACTCACAGGCACACACAAGCTGAGCCAATCAGAGAGAAATACTTTGCATGGAAGCTCGTACTTAAAACCTTAATTTATGAACCCGTGGAGGCCGTACCGTTGCATTTCTAGGATGAAGTCTGCAGAACATATGACATACAACGTTTGATAGTCTGTAGTAGACTGCTGGACTGTTGAAATGTTTTAAGATTTAAAAAGTTTGGCTTGACGTTTATTGATCCCTCAGTTTACTCATTAATAATACACATTACACTTCCACTTTGGACAAGTCTAAGACTTCCAGGAAGGAACTTGTGACTGACTTATTTGACAATATAAACCAATAAAAATCAACAGAGTAACATGAAAAGTGAAAGTCAGTAAACATATTTGTAACTTGATTATCTTTAAATAGTTTTCTTTCTGCAGTAAACAAAAAAGCGAAGCACTCCTTCAGCTGTTACTCTTACAGAAGATCTGCACAGTTATCATGTTCATGTCAAACTGTCCAGCAGGGGGCGACACTGCGTTAGTTTACAGTCTGATGTGAAAAACTCGAGGGGCTTTCTCTGTAGAGCAGAACAACGAGTTCACTGGTGAACACTGACACCTGGTGGTGGCTGATGGTGCTGCAGCATGTCAGTCTACTGCAGGGACTTTTCTAATGTCTCAAAGGGTCTGAGGCCGTCTGACATAAATAACTCATGAAAGGACGGAGAGAGGGGGGAGAGGGGGAGAGCGAGAGAGGGGGGGGGAGAGGGAGAAGAAGAACAGAAAACAGAAAAGGAGGAGAGGAAGGAGAGTGTCCTCAGGTGTTCACCATGACAGCTGTATTTTTCAGAGGACGTCACACCTACTCGGAGCGCGGTGAAAGATTTAAGGTCGGAGCTGATGCAACACTTTAAATGTTAGCGGAGCATAAACTCTGTTAGAAACTAGAAATTATGTTTAAACTTGAATTCATGTGGAGCGCTGGGACTCGTTTTCAATCTTCTCTCAGATGTTTTGAGTTTCTAATCTGCAGCCATGACATCAAGAAAGACGGACAAAGTCCAGTCCAACAAGGTCAGCATGTTAGCCGATACGCTAAACTCCCACAATCCTCTGTGCTGTCCTTAGTGATGTCATCCCCACAGAGCGATGACTCCATCGAGGAGCAGCTCGTCTACTTCAACATTTAAGAACCAATTAGAAAGAAGCTCTCATAACGAGCCTCCGGACTCGACTTTACTTCACTGTTGTTAATCTGTTCCCACATCGGTCGGTCCAAAACTACGACTAACTCCAAAGTTTGTCAAACAGAAAGAAGCAAAACATTGTCTGTGACAGGAAGTAGAAAGAGGATAAATGAAGGGGGGGGAATGGAGGAGGAAGATAAGAAGTTGGTACCGTACCACGCCGTGTCACTGAAGTAAAGCACAAGTTTTTCCACTCCTGGGCGAGAGCAGGCGGGAGGGGGGCGGGGCAAAAAACACACACACAGGAAGGAGTGTTAGAGGAAAAATACACACAACAAACCCACACACGGACATGTAAACTAAGGTCGACGATACCACAAATCTTTAAACGCTGAGATCTCAGGTGTATTAAAAAAACGTTTTCATAAAACTTCAGATTTGTGACTCGATTCAGAGAACTCTGTCGGAATCTGCACAAGAATATCAGCACAGAAATGTTGCCGTACTTTTGTGCAGTTTAGACAGCGGACGTTTGCATCAATTTTTGATGATTAAAAACCGAGAAATGACACCACGTCGGGTGTGTAGGACTTGTTGCCGTGGTAACAAACAGGTTTGGATATCGTTCGATTTTTACTAGACTTTTAAATTTCTGGTATCGTAACAACCTCAGTGTGAACTGTTAACAAGCAGAGACGTGATCGGCCTGAGGATGACGGAGGAGAAGATGAAGGATGTTCATGTTGAGCAGAAAACAAGTGGAGAAAGTGGAGAGCATGGATTCATGGAGCGAAGACGGGACCTTTAAAAAAAAGTTGAAGTGAACTGAAGTCTGAACTCGGTGAAGTTTCTCCGCTAATGTTCACTCGCATTAATAAGTTAAAAGAAGCTCAGAGACGTCTAATTCAGAGCTCCTGATTCGGGGCACTCTCGTGTCTTCTGAACATAATTTTAAATGTAAAATTAATTAAGTTCAGACGGAGAGGCTCAGCGTCCCCCGGTTAGACACCATGACCTCTGACATGAGTCCTGCTTCTCTCTTTTTATCAAAATGTGACAAACATTTTAAGAATACATGATGAAAGATAAAACAGAAAACTCAAAGTACTTGGTCTTTTTCGATTCTCTGATTTATTTTAATTTTCAAAATCCAAAACAAAAAACGCCAACCAGAATTCACATTTTTAGACACTTCAAATCCATTATTCCCCCTTTACCTTTTCTGAAGATTATTTCCTTTTTAATAAAGATGGAAATGGAAATAACAGGAGCAAAATGTTCTGTTTCATATTGAAACATTAAGAAGTGACACAAAATACAGTTTGCACCGGTTTATAAGACGCAGTCGATGTTTGGAGGTTTCCCAGATAGAAAAAAAGTTTAAACCGCCGTCCAGCGTGATGATTTCTATCGTGTTCAGCGAAGTCTACAACGAGCGGTTTCTGTTCAGATGTGTCGCTCTTTTAGTAACCGTCTGTTTTCTCTTTGTGGAGTTTGCTCTTCTACTAGCTACAGTACGGTAGTCGAGCTCTCAGCCTGCAGAGAGAGTCGGGGATCACAGACCCGCTAGCTTGCGAGCTTTCTGCCCGACTCCGCTGGTCACTCTGCGCTGATATGACGGTTTTTGAAGCGTCAGGAGCCGTTTAGAGTTACGTCATAAAGCGGTCCACTTCCTGGTTTGAGCACAATTTCTTCTTTTCTACTCAAGTACACATGAATCGTGCTCTAGACCACCTCTTCAAGCGGACTCGGGAACTGTACTTTTGAGTCCACACTGATCAAACTGGACTTTGGGGTCAGGGTGTTCTCGGATCTGGACCCGGGTCCCTGATGTGAATCCATCCTCAGTAACTTTAAAATGAAAAAGTATGAATTATATTTATTAAGGAAAATAAAGAAATGTGAAGATGAGATGAAGAAAAGAGTCTGCAGGATGGGATGTGGGAAATTCGGGAGATATGGGGGGGGGTTACATGACTCACTTTTTCTAGCGAGGTGGGAGGGGATGCTGGGCTTCGGCCTCCCCCTGTAAGGCCTGGAGCGCTGATACTGCCAGGGAGGAGAGAGGAAAAGAACGGGAGGAGGAGCCTGAGGAGAGACAGACAGACGCACAGATGGAGGGGAGGAGCCAGAGAGGAGGACAGGAAGCTGATTCATCACGTCCACAGAGGTTATAAAAAAGAGGGGGGGGGGGGGGGGGGGGGGGCGATGAAGAAACGAGGGACTACTTAGAGGAAAAAAAGAGGAGCTTACAGAGAAGCAGGGACAACGACCTCAGGTACACAACTACATTACCCAGAATCATTTCAGGAGACATCAGTAAACTCGCCTGCTGAATATCGTTATGAATCTGAAGCTCTCAAAACGACGACCGATCATTTAGGATTCAGAGTTTATGTCCGAGTGCGTGTTCTCACCGTGTGCTCTCTCCACGGCGTCTGCGAGGCCACGCTCTCTCTCTCCGTCGCGCTCGTCTGCGTGTGTCGATCCATCCTTCCTGAGGTCTCCTGGCAACGGCACCTGGTGGTTGCCGCGGGAACAGTCTGCTAACACACAGCAGGAACATGCACAATCACACACACACAAACGAACCAACAGATAATGCATCGTTTTAAGTTTAAAGAAAGGCCGAGTTCATGAAGAACATCTTCTACTGAAAGGTAAGTTTCAGATACCTAAATATCCTTTTTCACTAAATCTCAATCAGACAAACTGTTGGTAACACGAGTCTGAGCTGACGGATCGATTGCAGGTGATATAAAATGGATTTAAAGAAATGTTTTGCCCTGTTCAGAGATTTATAATCATCGTAAAAAGGCGATCTGATATTGATGCTGCAAATAAACGACCACAGAAAAAACTGCTTCTCTGACGGTGACATTTGAACTGTTTAGCTGCTGAACTCATATTTTGAGAGAGAGAGGGACAGACCAGTTGCATTGTGAGCTGTGCGATGGTTCGATCTCTGCTCCTCAGCTCCTCTCTGAGCTGCTGCACCTCCTGCAGGAGGGCCTGCACCTACACGCACAACACACACACACACGATAACATAAAGTCATGAAATGGCTCGTGGCTCTGCTCTCACTGTGCGAGTGCGGTGCAGATGTACGACCTAAAATATGAAACATGCCAGAAATCCCTCCGACCGATCGGGAGCAGCTGATCGGGCGTTGTGCCTCAGTGGTCTCAATCAGCCCATCATCGTGGAGTGTGCGCCCGGCTCTAGAGTTGTAATAGTTAGATAGTAGATGTGAAGGTGCTCACCTGAGTGTCTGAGCTGTGGGACGAGTCATTCTCTGGACTCAGAGTGTCCGTGGTCAGAGTGTCCTCGTCTGCGTCCTCCTCCTGAACAACACACAGCAGACACATGTTAACCTCTCTGTTATCTCACACTGAGGTGTCTCTGTTAACCTCTCTGTTATCGCGCACTGAGGTGTCTCTGTTAACCTCTCTGTTATCGTGCACTGTCTCTGTGTTGTTCCTCTCTCCCATCTCTCACCTGGAGCAGTAACCTCTGCAGGTACTCCAGCTGCGACCTAACAGCTGAACAGTCTTCAGCCAGTTCCTCCACGTCGAGACCAAAACCAGGAGACCTGACGGGATGAAGGACACAGACCAGAGTTTAAACTTCCTCATGTAAACAATCGAGCTCTGGATTTACTGCACATCAATACTGAAGATGTTTGAAATCACCTCGGAGGACAGAGGTCCAGAATCAGATCTCCGTCCCCGGTCACATCCGTCCTCTTGTTCCCAGGATCCTCAGTCAGCTTGTAGCAGTGGAAATCACTGAAGGGAATCATAGACACATGTTGTCAATTTTGGTTATATTCTTTAATAATTATATTTAATTATTATTAATATAAATAATAATATCATTAAACTATGTTTCATCAACTCTTAAACTCTTAAATATAACCAAACTATCACTAAAATCAGTCTCAAATTAGTTACTTAATTACTAAAATTATTCATAATTAATAACTATATTTAATAAATTGGATGCGTGAAATCCGTACACAAAGCCCTCGCACCCAGCTTATATCATTAAACACAGTATATTTCAATACACCAGTAATCACAAACGACTGCTCTCTCTCACACACGATCATCAGTATCTTCTGTTTCTTCCTGATTTTAAGATGATGTAGACATTCTGCCTGATGTGTTTATGATTGTGGGCGATCTGCTTTGATTTATTACTTCCTGTCTGTTTAATGTCTTACAGTCATGAATCATTCTATATTTGTTTGTAAGGCTGCTCAGTGTTTGTCACTTTAACTGTAACCCATCGTCATTTATAAAAGCTTTGTTACATGATTAAAGAACTAATCCACAGAAACATTCAGCTTAAAGGCAGGATTTGTGTAAAGTCATCCAAAGGAGTAAAAGTTTCCTCCAGACCGGATCTCATTCTGTAATTTGCTTTTTAAAGATGATCGTCTTGAAGTAAACCCTTCAGTGACTTTCACTGGATGTCCAAACTGAATGTGGGCAAAGTTTCAGATCATGAGGTAAACGTATGTTGGAGTAATCCCAGGATGAGTCTGCAGAGGGCGCTAAAATCCACACCATGTTTCCCAGTTATGAAACCAAGAATTTCAACAGACGACTTCAACCCTCTCCATCAGTGATTCTCAAAGTGGGGTCCCAGGACCCCCAGGGGTCCACGAACCATAGCTTGGGAGTCTGCGGAATAATTTACAATCAAATGTAAAAGTGTGCTATATCATTGTAAAAGCATATCTACAAACTGGGACCTCTTGCACCAATAACATCAGCTATTTTGTCCAATACACCCGGCCACTTTAGTTTTGTGCCATTAGATCAATTCTGATATGATTGTGACATGTCTGTCACTTCATCGTGCGCAATGCTAAAAAAAAAAATCAAAACAAAAAACACCTGAGAGCCAACATTTTCTCAAAGTTTATAAAATGAATTACTTGGTAATTCTATCGTTGCAAAGTACATTATTACATAGTATTAATACATGCTTATCAATGTTATGATAATGAGGGGGGTCCTTAGAAAAATTTCACACCTGAAAGGGGTCCATGGTCTAAAAAAGTTTGAGAACCCCTGCTCTATATAACCCTCTGAAACCTCTTACAAAGACTCTCTTCGAGCCCTCTGGCAGCCCTGCAGCGTTCTGCCTCGCTTCTGATTCCTCACATGCTGATGTTTTAATCAGACACGAGTCAGGCTGCACACATTCATGCTCCCAAAACAGAAAAAAAAATAACTCTGTGGTATCATCTGGTAAATCTCTGTTGAAAACTTTCAAGCAACCAAAAGTCAGAATCGTCTTCTTGACCTCGCCTGCCCCCGTCGGTTGAATCTTTGGCAGCGCTGCAGCAGTGTTATTGATAAATCTGAATATGTTTCCATATATTCCTCTTCCTTCACAGAGTTTTCTGTCCCTGAAGGATAAGCAGCCTCACTTCACCTCAGACAGTGAGGATGTGATAGTGCAGGTGAAACCAGGACAGGGCTCACCTTTCATTGTCATTGTGGACGTCCTGAGTTCCCCAGCAGAGCTGCCTCCTCCTCCACTGAGCCATGAGGGAAATCCCTTCTCCATCTGCAGCGAGATAAAAACAGGAGGAGCTGCTTTAGAGGGGAAAACGTTCATTAAGACGAAGAAGCTTCATCTGATAAATCAGCTTTATATATTTATTTTACAGACTTTATTAAACCTGAGGGGAGAGACCTTACACACATGCACAGACAGGACCTGTGGAGAGAGCTGTTGGGGTTCGTGCCTTGCTCAATGGCGCCTCGGCAGCACTCTGGAAGTGTGACCTTGTAACAAACCAACAAAGAGACGTACCGCTGTGCAGAGAGGCGTCTTCTGGGAGGTCATCATCCAGCATGAGGTCGTCATCGTCCAGATCACAAGACTCCAGGTTATTCAAGATGTCCTGAAGAGAGAGAGAGAGATGGAGAGAGAGAGAGGGAGAGAGAGAGATGGAGAGAGAAGGAGAGAGAGAGAGGAGAGAGACAGATGGAGAGAGAGAGAGGGAGAGAGAGGAGAGAGAGAGAGGAGAGAGAGAGAGAGAGGAGAGAGACAGATGGAGAGAGAGAGAGAGAGAGAGAGAGACAGATGGAGAGAGAGAGAGAGAGAGAGATGCTTTTGTTCATGTTTCCTGTCTTCTCTTCTTTAATATGATTAACAGTTAAGAATATTTTTCAGTCCACATATCGGAGAAAAAAAGCTTTCTGAAAACAAATGTTAAAAGGAGTTCTGGGAAACAAACTGAATATCACTGATTGGCAGCAGATGGTGGATTGTGTTTCTATGTCTGTCACGTTCTACATGAAGGACGGAGAAGACTTAATAAAACAGGGAATAGATTACATCTGAATATCTGAATAATTATCCACTTTATTTCTAATTTTCTCCAAGGTGAGATCGACTCAGACACACACTGCTCAGTGTTTGTCGCCCTTGTGCGTTCACAAAATAAAATCCCTGAACAAGAACACAAAAGCACAAAAATAAAAAAGTAATTCAATATTTCTGTAAGAAAGGAGCAGCTGCATGAAGGACGGGTTCAGCGTCGCACAAACACCCGATAAAGAACTAAAAGACCAGCTCATCCTCGTGTATGAAGGTCAGACGTGATGGGTGGATGACACACAGGCTTCCTCCCACAGTCCAAAGACATGCTCGTTAGGTTAACTGCTGACTCTAAATTGTCTGTAGGTGTGAATGTGAGTTTGGCTGGTTGTCTGTCTCTATATGTCAGCCCTGTGATTGGCTGGTGACGAGTCCAGTGTGTAACCCCACCTCTCGCCCAATCAAAGCTGGGATCACCTCCAATGTGTTACAGATAATGGATGGATATATTACACTAGCCCACAGGCATCAGTTTAATTTACTACCCTCTTAAGTCATTAAGGACAAAAATGTCCTCTTCCAAAAAATGTTTCACAGTGTTCTATTGTTTTATTAAAAAAAAATTAATTTGCATTCCAAAATGTGTCAAGAGAGACTTTCTTAAAAAAATGGTGCCATATGCACTAACACAGACAAAATGATGACCAGATGAAGAGGAAACATTTGACCAAATGGACAAAAATGTCCATAATGATGTATGAGGGTTAGCAGTTTTCTGTCACCAGCAGAGGGCGCATGGATTACAACAAGCATCATCTCTCTCCAGAGTGTTGAGCGGTGATGAACATACATGCTCAGTTACTTTGCAGTTGAGTGACCATCGTGTCTCCGTTATAAATCTTTACCACAAGTGTTTGATAACTGAGGGAATCAACACAATAAATGTGTTTATCTAAATGTATCTATCTCTGCAGATCGAACAGATCTAAGAAAGATATCGGCTGATATATCCGAATCAGACCGTATGTTCTTCACAGAAATGTATGGCGATAAAACTTGCACCCAATGCTTTTTTATTTGATTTTCTTCCAGTTATGTTTTAAATGATGTCTCTCCTCTCCTCCCCTTCGTCACCCTCGCCCTGATCTCATCTTCCTCCTAATTTTCTTCTCTTTATCTTTCCTCCCATCTGTCCTCCTCTCTGCTCCAGCCTCTGCACCGATCAATGTTTTAGTTACACACACAGAAACACACACACTCTTAGAAAACCGCTTTCTCACTTCACTGAGCTTTTCTGCACCGACAAACAAAAATCTATTTTTTTTCCTTACAGAAAAACACAAAGAAAGAAACAACAAAGACCTTTCTAAAGATTTCAGACTTTGAGACACAAACACAAACAGTCTGATGTGATGCAGTGCGTAACAGCTGCACGCACACGCACACACACACACACACACACACACACACACAGTACCATCTTCAGAGGTTAGAGGGAGTCTTCACACATCAGTTCAGAGCTCGTTAACGTCCCTCGTTAGCGTCATTAAGGCTCCCAGCTCGTTAGAGTCAATCACTCAGCTCATTAACACACAGGCCACATCAGGACAGAAAGAGCACATTAACACCCCATCAACATTATTCACAAAGGGTGTTAAGTGTCCTGAACAGGAGGCAGTTAGAATAAATGTATGTTACATAAAAATATTAAAGGTCACATATTCTAGAATATCCTCTTCCTCATGTTCCTCTAACTCTAACATGTGTCTCTAGTCCATCTACAAACCCCCCCAATGATGAGAAAAGTCCATCCTCTCCGTCTTTTTCCTGCTCCACTTTTCAGAAAATATGTGCTCAAACAGGCCGTTTGCAGATTTTCCCTTCATGACATCACAAAGGGCAGTAGCCCCTCCCCCAGGTGGGTGACACTCCCACAGCTAGGTGTTTGTTCTGCCCTCTGAGTCTGCCTTCTCACCGTAAACAATAGGACATAGGCGTGGTCAGACACAGCTCATTTACATATTTAAAGGTACAGACACAGAAACAGCCTGTTCTGAGCAGGGCTGAAATAGAGGGGTTTATAGACATGATCAAATACAGGATCAGAGTGGATTTAGAACAAGAAACTTCACACACATGTTTTGAGGAGCTCTGACACTTATTTACACTGAAGAAGAGGAGGAGAATATGTCACCTTTAACGAATCCCCTTTAACTTGTTGAACTTGTACGTCTCTCTCTTTAACTGTTGTCCGAGCTTGTTGTAAATAATCGACAAGTTAATGTAAAGTGTCTGTATGGGAGTCAGATGTCTCATTGTCCAGCTTTTCTGTTTTCTTATGTCTTTGTCTTCTCGTTACAATAAGAGGAAAGCACAAAAAGAAAAAAAGAGGATTTTATGCGCATTATCCAAACATGTAAACACACAATTTGTATCTTACTATTGCAAGACAACAAACAATCAGTTAGAAAAACTACACCAAAGACGATTACAGGCCAGAGAAAGGGAGGCATATAATCATGTTTTACACGTGTCTCAAACTCATATTTCAGATGTTAGGAGAATAAAATTAAGGTTACTGCGTGTGTGGAGGTATGGTGTTTGACAGCAGTGCATCCTAGAATATCTTGGTTATGTATTTATTGACTAATTTATTTATTGCTGTTGTTCTTAAATCATGCTTCTCATCTTGCCCTTGTGGGTGTCACTGCTCAAAGAGGCCACACGAGGGTGCCAGTGTGCAAGCAATCATCTTTGTCAAGTATCATTTAATGTCTCTGATAAACTCCATCTGTAGGTTGTTTGTAAATGTTTGCATTGTCTGGGTGGACTGTGGAACTGGATTTCCCTCTGGGATAAATAAAGCTTAAGTCTAAGAACTCGAAGCAGACAGCCCAGGTTTGAATCCGACCTTTGGCTCCTTTCCTGCATGTCCTCTTCCATCTTGTTTTTTTTCTTTCCTATAGACGGATAATTCCTCTTCATTTTTTCTTCGTTGATTTTCTTTGACAAACTTTGGTTTTCACAGCAATAATGCATGCAACGCTCAGCAGGAAAACATGAGTGAGTGCTGACAGATGGGGCCCCCTGAGGGAGGTTTTCCTACTGTCATTGCTTGTACATTTTGGACCAGAGTAAACTGAGAACTGCAGCAGGAGCAGCTGTAATACACAAACCGGACACAGGAGGGAGCCAGAGAGCTAAATACAGAAGTAACAGTCCTGAATCTGAGAATGAAACCTGAAGAGGAAGAAGTCTGATCCCTGTGACCTTCTGGAGCTCATTATTTAAACATGGGTGAGGTTTGAGACTCACACCTTCTTTGATGTTTTAATTTTTAAATAATTTAAGCCTTCAAATCAGGTCGGATTAGTCTCGATGGAGATACGTTCAGTCTGCACGTCTGTTAAGATTAATTTACAGGTTTTATTAAACACTAAAAGGGTCAGATGAATACTGAGAGGTGACATATTGAACACTTTTATACATTCGTTTTCATGAAGAGGACTGAAATAAGGTTTAATCGGAGGTCAAAGATTTGACTTTAAATCAGTTGTAAAAGTTAAAAATCATGTTTTTGTTTGTTTCACCTTTAGATAAATAAAAAACTAAATAGTCAGAGGCACTCCTCCTGAAAATCTTTAGGAGTGCACATGTGTGCACGGCTCGAGTGTTGCATTCAGGAGCTTTGGTTTGGATGATGAAGATAGTTACATCACAGCAGCTTTTGATAATGACAGCTCTGCAGAGAGACCTCGAGTTCAGACTGGTTCAAAAAATGCTCAACAGGAGCCGACTTCAAAACAGGCGCTCCACTCTGACATTTACTGTTCCTCTGTTCGGCCTGTTTCTGCCCTTTTGAGGATCAGTTTGTTCTCTGCAGTCACATGACCTGATCTTCTCTGCAGGTTTTTTTAAAGTCAAAGCTGAAACCAATCAGGACAGAGAGGGAGGACGGAGACGATGCTGCAGGAATATTCCACTCTCACTTCTTTTAAAAACAAAGATCGTTTGGCTTTACTACAAACAGCCCTCAGTTATTTGTTTGAAAGATATTTCATGTATTTCACGTTCTGTGACACAAACCAGAGAGGAGACAAACAGAGGAGGACATGAGTTTAATATTCCAGCGGCATCCTCTCTGTTTTCCTTCTCTGTCCTACTTCAGGGAGTTTTTGTTGTCAGAGACAAGCGGACAGAATCGGGTCTTAGAACTGCAGACCGTTTGTTTGCAGAGAGTTCCTGAAAGGACAAACAGCTCCAAAGCACTTGAGGAGGTTTTAAACTCCACAGAGAGCCTTTAGTTTTAAACAAAGTCTTTTTATATCTATTGACAAACTCCTTTTCTTAGAACAAAATCAGCTTTATCAGATTCAGGTTCACCACTTACGATGCTGTTGAGGTCTGAGTCAAAGCTCCCGATGTGATGGGTGGTGCTGCTGTGGGTGTTGATTGAGGCGCTCGTGATGGCGACCCCCAGTGGCTCCAAGCCCTCCTCGTCCCACATGTAGGTACCCCCGGAGCCACAGCTGTCCGAGGGGGACAGGTCCAGAGAAGAACCGCCCTACAGGAGGACAGAGACACTTTCAGTTTTTGTTGTTTTTCTGCATTTATTCTGAAAGTTTCATAAACAGCCGCGGAGAAAACACTCGAGCATCTCCAGGAAAGAAGTCGGTTAAGAAAAAGGTAACAGCATAGAAGCAAACGGTTTGACTCTCCTTAGACTCCATCTGGCCTCCTGCTCAAAATATATCAAACTATATCAAAAATCCTTTTTACATTTTTTCTTTATGTACTGCTGGGCTGGTTATCCGAGATTTAGACACCCTGATCTTCCTGATCTTAATGGAGCAGTATGTAACTATGCCCCTAGTGTTTAAAATGGGTACTGCAGTCTAAATTCTAAACATTGTAGAGAGCTGTCTCCCCCCCCCTTCCTCTCTAGAGTCCATGCTCTCACAGGTCACCATGTGGTGGACTCTGAAGCTTCAGTGTTTATCCAGCTCTGCATGGGTCTGTAAACCTTTCTGTGTTCTAACCTCTCTCCATTTTTCAAAAGCATCTCCAATATTGACTACGTTTACACTCGAGCAGAGCTGCTGCGACACAGAGCTGGAGTGAAATAATAACAAACACTGTCTGACCCCATTCACCGCCACGTGCACTAAATTTGAGATTCTTTTAATTTCTGTGCTAATCGTATTAAGAGCTCAGAACTTTGAGAAAATGTGTATTTGGACTATTTTTCAGATGAAATGCAGTTCAAGCTGCTGCTGTAACAGTAAAACCTTTTCTTATTCACAGCCGATTTTCACGGTTTTTCTCCGTATTTGAAACGAAGCAGAGCGTGGCAGTGCTGCTGGCACGCATAGGAGACGGACCGCTGTGGATATAGCAGCATCGGCTACAGTGGCAGCGAACAGCGGTTTAGTGCGCAGTGCTGAATGACCGCAGTTTGTACACAGAATGTGTAAATTAAACGTTCACACTGAGGCTCCTTGGACTTCTGATGGAGTGGGTATTATTTAAAATATGAATTAGTTAAACAGCCTCCTCTCTTAGCAGAAACCACAATCAGGGCTTCAGTCCAGATTCAGGATCACCAAATATGTTTGGATGACGAAGCAACGCGTCGACACCCTGATAAGCGAAGCGTCGACACCCTGTGAAGCGAAGCGTTGACACCCTGTGAACAATGAGGATGATGTCACTCAGACTCTCCAGGGTGGAGTTCAGAGGAAAACTGTCACAGCTGCACCTTTAAACTGTTAGGCACCTGTCCTTAAAAATCAGGTAGCCACCTTTTAAGTTAATGACATAATATATTGGGAACCGGCTGCTGGTGGCTGAAGAAATCTGCTGGAATAACTTGAAAACTTTTTGTATCCTATTGTTGTTTCTTTATTTCATACAAGTTCATGTGTAGGAAGGTGGAAATCTTACCTGTTCATGGTAGTCAGACTGACTGGTCCTTCTCCGATGGGGGAGTCGATGTTCCCCGCGCTCACCTGGACATCAAACAGATTTTATTTTAAAAAGTGTCTCCTGTTTATTGAAGACCATTCCTAAACTGTTGCCCTCTCTTGTTTCATTCAGCATTTTTAAAGACCTTGTGTCCAAACTACCTCGGGAAGGAAATTGTAACTGTTTCACAATGTGAATTCATTTAAATGGACATGTGTGAACATGTGTTTCAGTGTCTAGATGCTAAATTATTGTTAACTGTTAATATGTTTATATTTGTGCTGTTTCTATTTTTGTATTGATGCAGGGCACCCCTGGTAAAGTGGGTCCTCCCTGCTAAAATAAAGGATAAATAAAAAAAATTAAAAAAATTAAAAAATAAAAAAAATTAAAAAAAACTGTACAGTAATCGTAATCCAAGCTCACCACTCGGACTCATCCCCGTCCAGTCTACACCATCGTCCAGGAAGCACAGTCCTGTTGCCTTGGTGACACAATTAACAGCCGACTTGTCGTCATCAAACCTGGCGCATGATTGGTCAAGACCTGAGTCTTCTTCATCATTTTTTGTGGACATGAGCAGGATGCCTACACCTCCGTTTCCTACAAACACAAGGATCACAAGATCGTTTGTATTCACAGTTTTGACCCTTTACAGCTTCCATAGCTATCACCACCAAAATAGTAGGAAATACTTCCTGCATCTTTTCTTACCGAGGTTGTCAAAGTCGTCCATGTACTCCTGACTGGTGTCGTTTCTGTCCAGAGACGAGCTGGACGACAGGGACATGTCCTCCAGCGTCTCCCCCAGAATAGACACCTCTCCCTGGGACACAGGCTCTGCAGAAAGCCCCTCAGTCTCCGGAGCCTCTGGGCTAGTTTCTGAGAGGAGGCGGAGTTAAACATTTATTATTAAACAGATGGTATGACATCATAAATGTTTGATTCCTCATGTTTTAACCAATCATTCATACCTGGGCTGTTTTCAGCAGTTGAAGGTGTATGGATCTGATTCAGTTCCAGCTCATTGGCTGAGGTCACCCTCAGGGGGCGGGACTGCTTGATGAGTGACGGGCGTGATAGCTTATAGCTAATACCACTGGGCTTGGAGGCGGGGCTGTGGTATTGTAGGAGGGGCTTTTTTAAGTTAGAAGATGGCATGAGGGAGGGGACTCTGACCCCCGTCTTTGCTACAGAACTTTTTCCTTTGACTCCGTCACCACTGGCTCCGCCCTCAGGTGTGTGGTCAGTGACGGGGGATTTTGCAGAGCTGTTGGAGAGGGAGGAGGAGGAGGTGGAGGACGGGGTGAGGTTGGGGGAGGGCTGCCGTCTGACCTGGGTGAGGCTACGTGATCGGAGACGATCCTTCTCTGTGAGCTGGACGGGCTGAGCCGAGCCGAGGCTGTCGCTGGAGTGAGAGCGGTTAGCGGGCGTTTTCTTTTCGAGGGGGGAACCTGATTGAGAGGCGGGACCAGACGTTGGCCTGGGACCAGCAGGACGTGTAAACATCTGAGGTTGTCTCAGAGAACCGTTCTGCTTCCCATCTCGTGCTTTAGATCCAGATAAACCGTTCAGGCTCTGTTTGCTGCCGTTTATCTGCACCAATGATGCTCCGCTCGGTTTGGAACCGAGAGATCCATTTTTAGAGACAGGAAGTGTCCTGATTCTAGACTGGACTGAGGGTGATGATGTCACAGGATGGCCAAGACCACGCCCCTTTCCAGGGGTTATCGTGGTTGGCTTTTTAGCGTCACTTTGAGACGAAACAGGCGACACTTGCTGCCTTTGGGAATAATACTGATGAACGTTATTGACAGAGGGATTCTGCCCGTTGTTCCCGCCTTTTCCTCGCCTCGTTTCCCGCTCGCCATCCTCCTCGTTCTCTTTCCTCCATTTCATGGAAAAGGAAGTGGGCACCCTGAGGAATCCATTCTGCTTTACAGAAGCAGGGGGTGCAGTTAAACTGCCGTTGACCCCCGCTGGGCCAGGGTGGTGGTAGAACCCGTTGGTGAGGCGGTTGCTGATGAAGCTGCTCGCAGTTGGGGGCGGTCCTATCTGAGCGCCGTTAGAAGATGTGTCTAATTTAGGTCGCGAGCCGAATTTGGGCAGCCGAGAAACCATGGTGGGCATGGTGGGAGGGTTGTCAAGAGGAGGGGCTGACATCAGACCCCGCCCACTTCACCATGGAGACAGTCAGGAGGAGGAGCTGGAGAGGAAGGAGAAAGATTAATGGCATCACCATTTTAGCGAGTCGACCAACTGTCCTGAGTTAAGATAATTAAAAGAAGAAGTCCAAGGCTCTGACTTGACCTCAAAGGATGTAAATCATTGTTGTCGAAAATGAGATTGGCTAAAGCTACGTTTACTCATTGATAAACACTTTCTATTTCTATTAAGTTCTTCACAATAAAAGTTACCGGTTAAAGTAACGTTAACGTGCTTTTAAAAAGTTAATTGCCAAACCAGCTTTGAATTATCAAACAGGCTCACAGCCCTGCAGACCTGAAACAAGCCCGCCTTGTTTTCACACGCCTCAGAGTTTAAATCCTGTCTCACCTGTGTGTGTGTGTGTGTGTGTGTGTGTGTGTGTGTGTGTGTGTGTGTGTGTTTGGAGGCTGTAAGTGTTTGTGAGGGGGAGAGAGGGGGTGTGTCTTTGTTGGTTTAATGCCCAACAAGACAGGGCATTCATGCTGTGTGTGTCAGAAGCAGCCCGAAGCAGGAGTCTGAGTGTGTGTGTGTGTGTGTGTGTGTGTGTGTGTGTGTGTGTGCGTGTGTGTGTGTGTGTGTTGCTGCAGCAGGTACCACACTTGCAGGATGTGACGGGTGTGTCTATTTACATAACATTTGTCTGATCACTATCTTGTCGTCTTGTAATGCAGGAGCAGCTGATTGTTTTTAGAACAGGTACGGTGTGTGAGTGCTCGTGTGTTTGTGTGTGTGCGTGCGTGTGTGAGTTAGTTGATGTGTTACCAACTGGAACAGACACAAACACACACATGTCTGAACTCTCCCTGGTGACACGTGTTTTATGACGGTGCTTCTCGTCTGCTGACTCAATAGCTGTAGGTTATTATTTAGAGAGTCTTTGTCTGTCTCAACAAACCTTCAAAACGTCAGTGAACAAAATTCACATTTTTTCCTGTTCATGGGTAAACAACAACGACAAGAGAGAGAGGTGGGGAAGACATGTGGGAGATGAGCCACAGGCCTGACTCGAACAGCCAACCCAGGCCGCCCGTTTGGAGGACTATAGCCTCTCTACATGGGGCGCGACCTAACCACTAGGCCATCTGTGCTATCTCCACAACAACATTTAAAGAGTTTAAAAAAACCATGAACCTGTGCTCATTAGGGTTCAACTTCAAAGGGTTTATACTCCTCTCTGGAATCCATCTCTTTGTTTCTCATCAGACCAAATAATCCACATTAAAACAAGATCACATCTCTCTGCTCCGCCCTGAGGTCGAAGCACATGGCGCTGCTGATGCTGTGCGACAGAAAAGTCCAAAAAAACACAACCTCCTCTGTCATTTGTCCCCCCAGGGCCACCGTACCCCTCATCACAAGCTTCCCCTGGAGGTCTGACTAGAAACAGCTGACGTGGTTATCTCCCACAGAAGAGAGCAGAGTGTGATGGATGAAAAACTTGTGATATAAAAAATGATCATCTGCACATCCTGCAGGGCTCCAGAGATCAAAAACAAGCAAAAAAGACACAACTTCAGGACAGACGTAAGAGGAACAAATATCAGATTAGAGATCATTTTCATCCTTTGACGTAAAGAAAATGAATCAAAGCAAGGACTGAGACCAAGCAGCATCATCCCTTATGTCTTTACAAAGATTCAAAGAAATTAAAAACGGTCTTAATATTTGTCTTTCTCGACTGGCTCTAAAGAGGAAGAGAAAACCTGCAAAACGCTGCATCGAGCTGACTCATTACTTCCTCTCTGCTGTGTCACCGCCACAGGAGAAACATAAAGACTCATCACAACAACAAAAACCTGCAGTCAGTCTCGATTAAGGCCCTGTGTCCACCTGAGCGCCTGCGTCTTTTTTTAACGTGTGTGTGTGTTACTACCGCTCCATGCTCTTCTGTTTCTGGGTTCAGTCTTCTCAGCTCGAGCCCCCGGATTTTTACAGAGCCTCTACGGCTTCTTCATAAAAAAAAGACCTTAAGACTGACCCGGCCCATAAGGCCCATAAGACAAGGGTTAGCGTCTGCAGAAACAAAGAGAAGATATCAAAGTCAGAGATCAGAGAGAAAGGAGACTTATGCCGGCTTTTAAATGACTCAGTGTGACTTCAGATTTACTGCGAGGGCTTCAGTCCAGAGATACTCCGTTGTTGCTTACGTGTCCTGACCTTGTCCCCCATGTTATCGACTGATCCATATCAATAAAGTACTCCATGAAGAGCTCGGACTGTAGCGTGCTTACCAGTCACTTTCACTAATGGATTCACAGCCGAGCAGCCAGGAAACAGAGCGGCAGAGCTTTAAACTCCCCTCGGCAGCTGCAGAGTCAGAGATGCATCGTCTGTCTACAGCAGCTCAAGTCCTCCCTGTGATTTCACTCTTTAAACATCAGCTGGGTTCTTAAGACTGTCGACTACAAAACGTCACCAGTGAGCCATAAAACTGGGTTATTCATTAGCTCTGGTTTGTTCTTAAAGCTGGACTCTTGCTGTTGATGGACTGACAGGCTGAGAGATATGAAGCCATATCTTTGTGGTCCGCCTTCCTGCTGCTAAATTTATCTCTTTAAAATCTGCAGAGACCGAGGACTGGAAATCATCCAAACTTTAGAGGAAGAAAATCCACTTAAAAACAGAGACAAAAACCTGATACATTATCCTCATTTATGTTCCATCCCTGACCTCCTTCTCTGACCTCTGACCTCGACCCTCCCCTCTTCCATTAACCTGTTATTATCCCTAGATCTTCCTCCTCCTCTGCTGTTCATCCATTTAAGTCACACAGTGTGTCCTCGATGCCCTCACGCTCCACTTCTCCGCTCACTGATCCGAGAGGAATCGAGGGCTGTCTGCCAGAAAGCCACAAAAAGGTCACCACATCCATCTGAGGTCCTTACAGTTCTTACATTTACAGTTTATCCCAGGGAAGTCCTAAGCACCCTATATTAGGTAATTTATTGTTTTTATTAACAAAAATTTGCGGGTAAACTTTTGCACAGTCTTCACAAATACGCGGGCCTATAGTGGTCAGTTGGCTTGCCCCATGTACAGAGGCTACGGTCCTCAAAGCGGGCAATCTGGGTTCAAATCCAGCACATGCCTCACTCTCTTTCTCCCTGATTTCCGACACTTTTCTGTCTCTTTAATAAAGGAATAAAAAGACCCAAATAATACCTTTAAATTGCACACATACATTGCCAAATCTCTCTTCCTCTACCGGCATCTTTTAGTTGATAATGTGACTGAAGGTCTTTAGTTTTTTTTAAAGCGTCAGTACTTTTGGATACTATGGAGATTTTTTTAAAACATGTCTTATCGCAAATAATGACAGCCTTCCTTCCTGCCAGGATTTGATTTCAGTACCGACAGTCTGTGTGTCTCCTGACAGACAGCTCGAGGCTCTCAGGTGAGTCTCTCCACAGCCTGTGAGCTCAGATTTCATTCACACCCTCGAACTGAGAAAGGGCTAAAAGCTGCCAGAGCAAAACTCACAGATGGACCAGAGACAGAGCAGATGGTCAGCACCGACCCTGCTGTGTGTAGCAAACTGGACACCATTAATCTTCCCCCATGTCGAGGATGGAGGGCGAGGACGTTTTCTGGTGTGTGTTTCCTCGTCTGATTGGTTTAAAAATGTAAAATGGGCTTGAGGAGGGTGAAAATAAAAAAAAGCATGCCGGCCAAAGCTCCAGGTCCAACAGCGGCAAAGGGATCCCTTTCATTATCAATCAATGATAAATAAATCCATGGCAACCAGATCGATCGACTGGCTGCTGCCCTCAGCCTGAATCAGAGATGCCACAAAGAGAAGTTACTTCAAAATAAGATCCCAAGGTTTGGGATTGAGCTCGGAAATGTTTAAAAACATGTACAACTGGATTTTCTGGCCCCTTTCACAAACCCCAAAGTAAGTTTTCCTCAAACAAAGATTTCATTTTTGAATTATCAGCCATTTACCTTTTTGAGTAACAGTAGTATTTCTCTATTAAATGACTAAAAGTCCAAAATAAAACTCTTCAACGTTCAAAATTAAAAACAAACTGCAGATCTTTAAACTGGAAGAGCTGAATCAAGAGATGGAATTTGTTACTTTTACTAAAATAATAAATCAAAGGTAATTTATTCTTGCATATCAATAAGGTCAACAGGTGTTCCTCAGGGTTCAATTTTAGGTCCCCTCTTTTTCACAATCTACACTAATAATATTATTTTGTACTTTTAAGTAGTAATAAAGTATGTAAATTCCGCCACCATGGGGCTCTCAATCAAAATAATGAAAAAAAAGATGATCTAGAGGCATGGGGAAATCATGGGAGTTCTCTCTGCTTTTTCAACCAAGACCCAAAGATAAAAAAAACTGCTGTGGTTTTTCAGGCTTTTCGTGATTTCAAGGCCACCTGTTCTTACAAACAGATCAGGTCTTAAACGATGGTAGAAGCTTTGTAATGAAGACGGGAAGGAAAAGGAAAGAGAGGAGGAGGAGGAGGTTGTGTTACTCTGCCCTCTGCCAAGAATATCTCTGTCCTCTGGTGACGTGCAGGTAGAGACTGAAACGGTGAGAGGAGGGAAACAGGGACATCAAGGAGAGGAAGGACCGGTAGGATGATGGGAGGACAGGTGTGGTCAGAGCAACTTCAGTCTAGACTTTCAACTTGTCTCTGTCTAACCATAATCCCTTGTTTTGTTGGGTTTGAGGTATCTGAAGTCCTTTCCCCCTCTTCTTGTCAAAGTCTGCAGAGCGCTAACACAAACCAGTGTGTCCTCACGTGTGCGGTTATGTCACATGTGAACCTTTGAACTCTGAACAGAGTTCCCTTTATCTATGAGAAGCAGCAGAGGGAAATAAATTGTTCTCTGATGCTGTTTTTATAGTCGGAGAACTATTAATATCTTCCATAAGATACCATGCACGGGTCATTTCGCTCAAGGCATTGTTAAAGCATCTCTACAGTACATAAAGGGTTTGATGCAAAAATGAATTTATGTAAACTGCCAAATGTTCATGAAAGCCAGATCTCTTTCCCCAACAATGATTTCTGCAACAAGATTAACCCAGAACTTCCACCTGACGTGTGCATTGAGTGTCCGCTCTGTTCCGTTTGGCTCCGTGCTCCCTCGTCCATCAACACCCACAAGCTGCGTTCTCAAAGTGATTGTCATCAAAATGTTTTTGTTCACAGAGACACGGATTGGCTGGTAGTTGTATTTGTTCATTATTCTCTACGCTGCAACGCTGCTGCATTAAGAATCTAAAGTTTGGTCTAATTTTAAAATGTTTAATCAGGCTGGAAACAAGTGAGCAGACTGCTATCTTTGATATGAATGTGAATTAAGAGAATAATTATTGTCCAGCAGACTCTGAAATGAGTCAAACAAAGATATTTTTCTAAAAGCAGCCTGATCTTCATTTAAACATCATTAACGTTATACATGCAGTGAAATTCAGTCCTCAGTGTCTCCGTCCAGTCGAGGACATAAATTATTTTTTGACTCCCTCTCGGTCTGTTCCTAAATAGAGACTCCACATTTAGCCGCGCTGGGTTTGTATTATTCATGGCTGTTGGTTGGACGCTGGGTGTGTTTAGGCGTCTGTCAGACCGAGCGTGTCATCGGGACGTGGGGGAAATCTGATCCATGAAGAGTGAGGGACAGGTTTTTCCAGACGTCAGGATGCTCACAGTTAGCTTACATATGTATGCATTCACAGAGGAAGGAAATAACAAACTGGGAAGGCTTTTTACAGAGAGGTGTGCATGAAACACCAAACAGAAGTTCAGAAGCTGAACATTTAGTTTCTTTGTGAATACATAATCATTAACTTACTTTGTGTAAAGAGCTTTGGTCTGCGCTCAAATGGTGAATAAAAGAAAATTGTGTTTTCTTTAACTTTTGATGTGAACAAAGATACAGTTTTATTCTGGGATGTTCCCAGCCGACTAATTTCCTGATCGGTTAAACAGGTCAGAAAGCTTCAGCGACCCGTTTCGGCTTGTGGCTTTCATCAGGGACTCAACACATCAGTCTAATAAGGTAATAAAAAGTTAAGCTACATACTAGTGTTGCTGGAGCTTCTGGACCTTTTCAAGCCTTTCACTATCCCCTGAAGTTGTGCAAGAAAATCTTACAGTCTTAACCAACTAGTCTAAAGGTAAGAAAACACTCAGAAAACAGTCAAAGATGAGCACAGTTTATCACAAAATGTCTGCAGGTTAATGATGTAATTTGAATTAGTGAGTGTGGCTAACGTTAGCAGCACACATTTTCAGTTAATTAAAATTGGTTTTTTTTAGCCTTTTCACTCAGGTTTTTCTAGTGCACAAATTGAATATGATAAAAGAGGTGGATGGAAATGTGAACAAGGGGACAATACCTCAAAGGTACCTCGAGCCAGAAAACAACAGACAGACAAATCACGCAAGCTATGAACACACAGGATTTATTTTATCAGGGTGTAAGTTAAAACCTTCTTTAAAATGTCAAATAAGATTGATTGATTGATTGATTGTTGTTTGAATACCAGAATTTGAACTCTGATACAATGCTCATCAAAATCGAACAATATCAATACCTGCAGAATCCTGTATGAGCACGGCACAACAAAAAAAAATGACGTCTTTATCAGGTAACATAGACACACACACATTAAAGGCCTTACATGTGATTTTTCACACTTAAATATAATAGAAATCAAGTACATCCCTTGAAAATAACTCTATGAGTAATGACTGTCTACAATGGGTGTAACACCCGAGTCCCACTGTCTGTGATGTTTTCAGAGTTTTTTTTCTGTATGTTGACATAGCCGGCCCGACGGCTGACTCCTCCCCTCGCGAATAAAAGTGGTTTAATTGAGGGACTAGAGAAAAGAAGAATAACATACTGTACTCACTGCTTAACTGTGTTTCTAGATCACGCTTATTTCAGGTAAATTTACATGCAGTGTGAAGATACGAGCATAATAAAGATCGCTAGCATTAGCATGCTAACCCACAAACGCACCGCAAGTTGTTTTGGTTTCATGCTGGTGCTCAAGGGCGACATCTGCTGGATCAAAAAATCGCATATAAAGCCTTTAACTCAAAGTCCTGCTTCAGGCCGTTTATGACACATACAGCATGAACGCCCTGTCTTGCTGGGCATTAAACCAACCAACAGACACACACCCTCTCTCTCCCCCTCACAAACACACACACACAGCCTCCTCACACACACCGAATGAATGTCTGAATGAACAGCACCATGCCTGAATGAGCCTCGCCCACACACAAACAGACTACATGCAAGGACTAACCACTTCACCTCCAACACACACTGTAGGGTTGAGTAATAATAGTGTTATATTTTTTCATTCCCACAGATGACTGAGTTTAAGATATTTCCCCTCGTCTCTACTCAACACTTGTTTATTCAGGTGTTTGCATGTCATTGATATTAACAGTGGCGTTCCTCAGGGTAGAGTGTTAGGTCCTCTGTTTTTAACAATCTTTGTTCATATCGTTAATGCCTGGTGTTAGGTAAATCAAGTAATTTAAGTCCTGAAAATGATGATAACTTTATAACAAAGAACCATCAGAATAAAAAAATCTGAAACTTCAAGACAAGATTATATAGTTTTAAAACACAATATCAAAATGTTTTACGTTTTGAAATGTTTACAACCTTAGCCCCTATACAAATACAAGTTTTCCTGTTTTGCTAAAAATAGAAAGTTAATACAAAAGTTTGTGTGAATTCATCGTCTCATCTTGAGCTCAGGAGTTACAGAGTTAAAGGTGGACATGTTGCCCCAGGGTCATTCAGAGTCCTTTAGTGCCGGTACCCTCCCCCTCTCTTTGCCCCTCTGGTTTCATAGCAACTTGGCACAGACAACATCCCTGTTGTGCAGGGAGCTGTGGACCTCCACTCACTCACTCCACCATCACCCCCCTCTCCTCCAGCACCATCATTAATCTGCCACAAAGAAGCTCTTTCTCTCTGCTGCTCTGCACCAACACTCCCGACCAACAGGCAAACTCCCGCCCGCTAATCCTTTCTCACTTCATCCACAAAACTTAGTCCTGAAAATCCTGCAGCTTGTTCGACTATCTGAGAGCCAGTTTTTCCATCACAACTGTACATGAATGCAGCAAATACAATGTAAATCCTAAGGGGAAATCCAGAGTCCAAGCTTTTAAGAGAAAAGTTCAGCGCACTATTCTCATTTTACGCCCTGACGCAGGATGCAGGCAAGAAGAAAACCGTGCTGCGGGGAAGTGAACCTGAATGTTTTCTTCTGAGTTACAAGAAACTCTGCAGTGGTTAAAAGGCTGAAAGCTCATGACTGCTCTTTTTTAAGAATTTGATCAGCAGTTTCCTCGTCCAAATCATCACGTTTTTGTATTTCTCATCCTCATATAATGCTCTCAGAGAGACAGTAGCTGAAATGAAGCGTTTCAGGCAGAGGCTGAAATTAGGGATTTTACTGATGCCAGTATCAGATAAATAACGAGGCTTTTGAGCTACACATCTCACTACGCTGCTCAACAGGCGTCCCAGACTAACATCATTCATGGTGAGAGTGAGTTTAATAGAGCTCCTTTAAGGGATTTAATTTATTTATAATGTAGCAAGAATTTAAATGACAAGTTCTGATAAAACTGATTTTTAGGTGCCACTCAACAAAGCACCTAGTCTGGCTGAGGTTTAGAAGATAAAAAACTCAGACAATGACGTTAAAGGAAGTACTGTAGCAGAGATGTGTGCTTCAGGAAACCTCTCACTACAAAGTGGCTGCACAACAGCATCATCTTCCCGGGTTGATTTGATCAGAGAAAGGAAACACTTCAGACAGGCCCCGCCCAGTCAGAGAGATCAGAAGATTCACCAAACATTTCCTGCCACCAAAACCATCAGCAGAGATTCAGAGAGAGGAAACATCAATTATCCATCCGACGCACAACACACTGAGGAGAAGACAGGAGCAGGGAGTCAAATACATGAACACAGGGCAGAGGAGATTAAGATCAGAAAACATAAAGACAGAGAAAGATTAAAGGACGATAATGTTTAAAAACTCTCAAAAAATTTGTTATTTTAAATGAAAAAGTTTAGAGCATTAAAACTTGAATTCATCGAGCATAAATCTCCAAGGCTGACAAATGAATCTAATACAGGTGTGTCAATAATTGCAGTTCCTGAAATATCCACTAAAGGCGGTCTCCTGCAGTGAGTCAGTCCCCATAGAGCCCCATGTTAAAATGTCCAACTTTACAGCTGCAGTTCCTCCAGTGTCCACTAGAGTCTGTCTCCTGCAGTGAGTCAGTCCCCATAGAGCCCCATGTTAAAATGTCTAACTTTACAGCTGCAGTTCCTCCAGTGTCCACTAGAGTCTGTCTCCTGCAGTGAGTCAGTCCCCATAGAGCCCCATGTTAAAATGTCTAACTTTACAGCTGCAGTTCCTCCAGTGTCCACTAGAGTCTGTCTCCTGCAGTGAGTCAGTCCCCATAGAGCCCCATGTTAAAATAAACATGTTTACATCCTGGTACAAAAACAGTTTTGGTTTTTATAGCTTGTTCCTCTATTTATGACAACTTGACGGGTTGATTTTGTTTTTTGCTGTTAGGTGTCACCTCAGCTGATTCAGTCTCTGACCTTTAACCTCTGGGCCGTGTTTGTGCTGTTGGAGCCTTTTGGAGATTTGTTCCTGTAAATATCAGACTAATAATCTGTCTCTCTGTGAACTTTATTGGAATAACAGACCGTCCAACAAGTCTGAGCTCCACATTAGAAATTTATTTCATGATATGTTAGCAACAATTAGCAGCTAACTGTGTCCGTGCTCATCACACCTAGCTTGTTAATGTTTGCCCCATTTATTCGTGGCAGCCCATGCATGAGAATCAGGGTTGCTGTTGGCATGTAACATAACTCGTTTGGTTTTCTTAATGTTTTATTTGCTGTTGAGTTCCCTTGTTCCACCAAATCTTTTTTTAGCTATGTAACCTCTTTGTGCAGCTGAAATATATACGATATACTGAATCTTTATGTATCCTGTAGAGAGCAAATAATTTAAATTCCTCACAAACTGTCTGCAATGTAAGCCCACCTCCGCCTCAGTGAGAGGATAAAGAAAGAGAGCAAACAAAGAGTCATAAAGACGGAGAGAGAGGGTAAACAGAAAGAGGGGGAGTCAGCTACCAGGAGAGAGACGAGTGAATCAGCAGCAGAGAAAGAGATTCAGTGATGGAGAAAGGTCAGTAATTCTACGTCATTAAAGCAAAGAGTCAGCAGAGAGAAAGCCTCCGATCATTAGCCGGGAAGCTAACTGATGATTCTGCTTTAAACTGGGAGTGTTCTTACCAATAAACCACAGAGATTAATGAGGCCTGCAGACACATCGAACAAAGCATCTCATTTAATATTTAATGCTTTTCTGACCTTCCTGCTTGTCCTCCCATGCTGGGCAAAAACAAAGCGCCCTCTCAGGAAGTTAACGGCCTTTAAATATTCATCTTAGCTGCAGGAGAATGTGCATAATTTTGTTTTTCAGAAAAAGAGCCGGGAGAAATGTGAACAAAATAAAAGTTAATTCCCTACTCTGACTGCTGCTGCACAAATTATTAATCCATTACAGTGTTTTTGTTCTCAAGAACAATCTGGAGGAATTAATTTTTGATCAGCTGGACCCAAACTCTTCAACATATCCTCCCTCTGCGTCATATTTACCATGTTTCATCAGTGAACAGTCTCATCAGAATAGAGTTTCAAGAAAATATCAAGACACCTATGTATTGCGATATAATGTTTGTGGATAGCGTATCAAATTTAAATCAAGAGTTTACATGTGTGTTATGGGCTGTGGTGTGTTGGTGTTGTTGTCCTGTCGTCTCTCCCCTCCCTCTCTTTTCCTTGTGTTGCTTACAACTTGGTGCTCCGCCCATCTCTGTGGAAGAGAGCAGTAATTTGGGTTCACCTGGCAATCAGGTCCTGCATGCAGCAGGAGAAATAAATGCAGCGTGACCAGTGTTTGTGCAGGCTTCTTTCGGGTGCTGGACCTTCATGCTGCAGGAGAGACATTTTCTTGTCCAGTGAAAGGAGTTCAAAGTGAACTGGTTGAGAGTTTAGTTTATTTGTTTTTCTTTATTTTGTTTGTTTGTTTCTAAACTATGTACAATCCATACAGATAGATAAATATAAACACATTCATTCTTGTTATTTTACTGCACTTCTAATCAGTGGTGCACTAGCAGACAATGCAATCACACATTGCACATTTTCTTTTATCCTGCAGGCCTTCTTCCAACATTACGATGTATCGGAAATAATTATAGGCCCTGTGCAATTACACAAATTAATGAATCCCTTTATTCAAGGTCCAATTACAGTTAGGGGGCTGGGTACAGTCTACATCCTGGTGTGGGCAAACTGCTTTTACGGTTACAGTATGCTGGTAATAAAAAAATACCAGAACGTGTAGAAAAACATGACAAAGACTGACGATATAAAAGAAGTAAAATAAAAATCTGTGATAGTTTTTCCACCCTGTGAATTCTTGTTTTTCCTCTGCTGAAGATTCCTAATCTCAGCGGGGATTCAAGTTGCCAGAGGATGAATTATCTGTTAGCAGAGAAAGTGCAGCAGGGCGGAAACATCAGAAAGAGAGAGACAGATGGAAGAAGAACTGGACCTCCGCCAGACTGTCAAGGACTAAAACAAGGATCAGTCACAGTGTCTGCAAGTTCCCTCAGGACCCAGCTTCTGT
The DNA here is from genome assembly GCF_963584025.1 of Labrus mixtus. Taxonomy (NCBI): domain Eukaryota; kingdom Metazoa; phylum Chordata; class Actinopteri; order Labriformes; family Labridae; genus Labrus; species Labrus mixtus. Next base: position 46,335 of record NC_083632.1, read on the forward strand.
TCTTCTAGCAGATAAAACACTCTGCAGGTGAAACTAAACAAGCCAGGATCAACAGGTGTGAAGGACTGCAGTACTAAAGAGTGGGAAAACCAAATGGATAAAGTACCAGAGGAACCAACAAAGTTAAAGGAGCCTGAAGAGACAACAGGAAAGAAAAGATCTGCAGGACTGAATGATGTTCTACAAGGCAAAGAGAGAGAACCAGGCACGACTGAGTGACACCATTTCTAAAGGAAAGACACAAAGAGCTGAATAAGGGTGTTTTCACATGGCACGATAGCGCCCCCCTCCCTTCTCCCCCGCTGGTCTGCGTTCAAATTAGTAACATCGTTCCGACACAGCAGGTGGCGGTATGCACAGTTAAATTTACAAATCCACCAAAAAGCAGAAAAAATAAGAAGTAACCATGGCAACCACTAGCGGGCTGAGACCATCTTGCTAACTGTGGATGCGTTTGTTATTTCTGAGATGCCAACAACGACCCCTCTTCCTGCGTCCACATCTAACAGAGTATGAAATGGGCCGCGCTGCGTGGATTCATTAGCTAATTGTTATCGGACATAATCGACAGTAATCACTGGAAAGACGCCAATTTGGGATTATAAGAAATAAACCATTGGAATTTTAGAAAAGGGGATTATTGTGGTGAAAGATGTGAGAAATGTAGAACGTGCATTGTTAGCATTCCTCACATGAACTCACTCACTCACTGAGCTTCTCTTTCTCTCAGTCTGGAGACACTTCAACACAACTTTACTGCCTTGAAATTAAAATACACACCGACAGAAACACAATAAACATGAACTTGAAGTCAGTGAACTCATCACATAGTTCTGCTGTTGGTCAGAGACTTCTATCGTTCCACCACCAACACCTCAAAGCTGAGCCAGTCCTGAAGAACAAATAGCTAAATATTTTGAGTTTCGCTTCCAAAAATTGAGGATTCCTTGTTTTGTTTTTTGTTGTTGTTTCAATATGCTTGGGTTTTTTGGTTTGGGTCGCTCAAAACAAGACTTTCTACATCTTCAGCATGGGTTACAGGTATTTCTTTTCACACTTGGCCGATTATTTATCTGTCAGATGAATGATAATCTATCATCAGCACGAAAAGAGGAAAATCAATGAAACACATCATACTTAATAATCACCTAAAATAACATTTATCATGTATTGCTTTCAGATGGTATTTCCAATAATTTTTGTAACACAAATTTAAAAAATGGCTCTTAAACTATTCATGTTTTTAATTGCAATTAATCAGATTTGTATTCGCACGTTTAAAATTCCACTACTTGGATTAAATCGATTGAAAGGTGTCAAGATTCACATCTTTACTCTGTAAAATGATTTGTATTAATATGTTGAGCTTCAGCAGCTGCAGAGCGAGATTTAGAAATTGAGGACGCACCATCGTCTTTAAAATCGGAGGTGTGGAAGAATTTTGGCTTCCCCAAGACAGAAAGTGAAAGAGGTGAGAAGATAACAGACGAGACAAACACTGTGCAAATAAAGCAAGAAGAAGAGGAACTACACAAATAACACAACCAACATGATGCAGCATTTAATAAATAACACAACGAGAAGCTTCAATCACCTCCCCTTGTTGAGAGAAAAACATTAAAAGGCCAAACCACACTGACAAGAAAATCTTTCTCAGTCATCATTTGTCTACTGTCACATTTTGTAAAATAAATCGTGAGAGAATCGTATCGGGAGTTGAGTTAGGGCTGGGTAATATATCGCGTTTTTAAGATATATCGATATATTTCCAAACAAGATGTAGGGTAAGACAATATGGTTAATATGGATATAGTTTATGTTGCATTAAAATAACATTACAGAGGTGCCAGGTCACCTGTTTCTCATCTCACTGATGATGACTGACTGTCTGCTCCTCCTCTCTCTCTCTTTTATTGTATTTAAGGAACATTTTTATTTTACAATATTACTTTTTAAATTCTCGAACAGGTAGTTTATTTCCCATGTGTTTTCACTGTTAATAAAATACATATCGATCGAGTATCGCCATTCAGCTAAACAATATCGAGATTGTTTTATGGAGTTTTGGCCCGTATCATTGGCCCGAGTCATTCCCTTATAACTAGGCTGTATGTGTGTATGTTTTGCCCTATTTAATATGTATATTATCTAATTGCTGTATAAGCTAACATATCATGTTGTCAGGTCCACTTAGCTTTAGCATCGCCCCTTTAACGCTGTGTTTTCAGTTAACCGTCATTTCCCATTAAAAACAGCCGTTAGCTCTCAGTTTGAGCTGTTTCTGTCTCTGTTTCACCTCTACTGTAATCAGACATCATGTATGTAGTATAACGTGTGTATAATCATCGTTTTATATGTTACCTGGATGTGTTAAAGTGAGGAAATCAGCTCTGTGCCGTGAGAGGCTGAAACTCACCTGCCGGGTCGACGGAGCATCAGACGTCAAAACGCGGAAATGTTCGTGTCGTTGAAGTGTTTGAATTAAGGTAGCCGGGTGTCACACAGGAGATGTTTTCATTAAATCCAAGCAGAGAGAGTCTGATGAATAAACAGCAGGCGATACAAGTCCCGTTAGAGGCGATAAAGTCCAACCGGAGCCGTGATACGGACGAGGGAGCGGAGCAGAGTCCCGCTGCTGCTCTCCGGCCTGTGAGCACTGAACACCGCCGAACACTACGGGGTCTCCGACTCAGATATACAACCTGCACGGGTTAACTGTTCGCTGTAAATGTTATTAAAATAAAACAAAACACAAACGCTTATTTTAGCGTAAAATCCGTCTTTGCACATGTGCAGAGGACGAGCTGCTGTGTCTGACTGCTGCTGCTGCACGAGCTGCTGAATCATCCACACACACACACACACACACACACACGTGCACGCGGACAGCGCTTGCGCGTTGCACAGCTGACAATGACGTCATCTTCCAACTGTAAACATAACCCTTTCTTCACCAAACTAGTTCTTTATAAACACAATTTTCACCACAAAGGGGGAAAAACAGTTGTAATATAAGATGTAATTTCTTTGTACATTTCTAAATAAAAAAATTCTCACAAAAAAATCATATGTCATTTATTTAGCAGGATATTTATCTCTGAAGGGATACCTTGTTATACCTACCAGAGAGTTATACCTATAACTGTCCGACCTTAAACTGGATTTTGACCTGCATGTTACTCGTCAGCTAATTCAGGAAACGCACGATTGTGATTAAACAGTTGTCTGTTTTTCTTGTCTGTTCTTACAGCATGTACAACTTTATACAAATGTTTGACCGAGATCTTTATAAAGTCATGCAAACCCCCACATCCCTCCACTTTGAACTGAATCAGCCTTTGTGCTGCCATAAGAAAAAAATCATCAGTGCTGACCTGCATGCCACCCATCCAGGCCTTATACCGGTCCAGGGTCAGGAGTCCCTGCAGACTCCTCACACCCGGTCACAAACTGTTTAAACTCCTCCCCTCTGGCAAGCGTTACAGATCACCGCACGCCAAAACAACCAGACATAAGAACAGTTTCTTCCCCCAAGCTGTCACTCTGATGAACGCTGAACAGTCACAGAGTGTCAGACCTGTCGCTGTTCAATAACCTAATCATGTAAATACTGTAATATTATCCTCTTCATGCACATGAACACCTTTAATGTAAGTCCTGTAAAACTCATACCTCATGTATATTAACCCTCTGTTACATAATCACAATTTTTCCTATCAATCTCATCTCAGCATGTTTACACTAATCACCATTGCACTATTGTCTTATATTATTCTTTGCTTATTTATGTTTATATTTAATGTTATACTTTTGTACACTGAGAGAAAAGTTCACCAAAGACAAATTGTGTGTGTAAGCATACATGGCCAGTAAAGCTGATTCTGATTCTTCTGATGTTCTGCTGCTGCTGCTGTACTGTGAGCATTTGTCCACCAGAGGGCAGAATTTACTTCTTTTTTTTTTTTACTCTCCAGACTCCCAGATTGTTTTCTGATCATTTTGTAATCCTAGAATTCTTTAAAGCTCACACTCAGAATGTCTAAAAACCTCCTTGAGAACAGAAAAATATATTTGAAGCTTTGACTAAAAAAAACTGGATCTCAGATGTAAACAACAAATACATTATGACAGTTACATAAAAACACTTTTATTATGTACCTGATATCTGGCTATCACACAATCGCTGAAAAATCAATCAGATGATCTAAGATGTCACTTAGCCAACATCCCAGCAGCAACGATAACATGAACAACCCTCAGATAAAAACACTCCAAGAGGTCAGACAACAACCAGTACCAACATCTCATCCACTCATGGGTGCAATGCTAACAGGCAGGCAGGCCACTGCTTGGGGCCCCAGACCACAAAACCTAAAAGGCAGCAATATGCAAACTTTTTCCTAGACAGTAGGAAATCTCCCTCAGAGGGAGGCGGGCCCCGTCTGACAGCACTCTCTCTTGTTGCACTGCTAAGCGTCCCCTCGTCAATTAAAGTCAACAAAGAAAAAAGAAGGTGAGAAAAAAGACACAAGAAAAAAGAGTAAGTGTGGGGACACTGGCATGCTGGTTGGAGGCCCCAACAGACTCTATTGAGCCTTTAAGTGCAATACTCCATGCAATATCAACACTGCACATGTATATTTGTAAACACTGTTCCTATATTAAATTCCCCGTGCTTGCACATGCTTTAATATGTCTTAAGATACTCTGCTACTTATGCTTATTCTACTTGTATTTTCTATATTCCCTACTTCTATATTGTGTTTAAGAGCTGCTGTAACGACCTCATTAATAAAGTATTTCTTATTTCTGAATCTGATGATGTATTGATCTCACAAAGTCATGCTATAAATAACTTCAATAGCATATAGAGTTCACGTCACTGCCTGCATTCATTCATTAAATCAAAATGAGCTGGACTTATACTCATCATATTTGTATCCTGATTTTTAAGTGTTACCATTTTATTTTCCATATTCGTGGATGCCTCCGGAGAATAATCAGATCAGGTGAAAATTATATCGATGTGTTGAAGAGCTCTTCATGTGAGGCTGAATACGTTAACGGAAGGAGAGGGTAGATATAGGTGTTGAGGGTTAGTCGCTCTGCGCGCTCAGCAGCGAACAAACTGGTCCGAGTGAGCGCGTCTCCTGCTCTCTTCGTTGGGGGTTCCTTCTTGGGATTAGTCGGAGTAGGCCTATTCCTTTTCGTCTGCATGTTGGGAACGGAAGCAGAGAGTTTGGAGTTTGGACAGAGGAGTGGAGAGACAGTCTCATGAGGAGAAGTTGAGACAGATGTGGCACCGAGCTATCCATGGAGAGATTTCTTAACGAGAGCCAAAACCAGGATCAGCAGGCGCAGCAGGGCCAGCACAGGGTGGTCACAACGGGAGCGGACAGCACCGGGCCGGGTGGGGGTCTCAGCCTCCGCGCTCTGACCGGCTGCGTCCTGTGCGTCCTGATCGTCTCCACCCTGCTGGGGAACACTCTGGTGTGCGCCGCGGTCATTAAGTTCCGCCACCTGCGCTCCAAAGTCACCAACTCGTTCGTCATCTCTCTGGCGGTGTCGGACCTGTTCGTGGCCGTGCTCGTGATGCCCTGGAGGGCGGTGTCCGAGGTCGCAGGGTTCTGGTTGTTCGGCCGCTTTTGTGACACCTGGGTGGCCTTCGACATCATGTGCTCCACCGCCTCGATCCTGAACCTGTGCATCATCAGCATGGACCGCTACTGGGCAATCTCCAGCCCCTTCAAGTATGAGCGCAAGATGACGCGCAGGTTCGCCTTCCTCATGATCGGCGTGGCGTGGACTCTCTCCATCCTCATCTCATTCATCCCGGTGCAACTCAACTGGCACCGCGCGTACTCGGACAACTCGACCGCGGAGAACCCGGAAGACTGCAACGCGAGCCTGAACCGGACTTACGCCATCTCTTCGTCCCTCATCAGCTTCTACATCCCGGTGGTGATCATGGTGGGCACGTACACGCGCATTTTCCGCATCGCGCAAACCCAAATCAGACGCATCTCATCTTTGGAGAGGGCGGCAGGGCACCGTGCGCAAAACCGCCACCACCGCGCATCAACGCACGACGAAAGCTCCCTGAAAACGTCTTTTAAGAGAGAAACTAAAGTTTTAAAAACTCTGTCCATCATCATGGGGGTCTTCGTGTTCTGCTGGCTGCCTTTCTTCGTCCTGAACTGCGTCGTGCCTTTCTGTGAGCTGGACAAAGTGGGAGAGCCGCCGTGCGTCAGCGACACCACCTTCAGCATCTTCGTGTGGTTCGGCTGGGCGAACTCGTCCCTGAACCCGGTCATCTACGCCTTCAACGCGGACTTCAGGAAGGCCTTCTCCACCATCCTGGGCTGCAACAAATACTGCTCCAGCTCCGCGGTGGAGGCGGTGGACTTCAGCAACGAGCTGGTGTCTTATCACCATGACACCACCATGCAGAAGGAGGCCTGCGCCGTGCAAGGCCATGCTGGGTCACAGAGACTCATCCCCCCACCTCCTCCGCCGCAGCACACCGGAGGAGACCTGGAGCAGGACTTTGACAAAGTTTCTATCATTTCAGAAGATTCTAGAAACCACAGCAACCTCCTGCTGCCCGCCATGCTGCAGTATGAGTGCGAGGCTGAGATTTCTCTGGACATGATGCCCTTCAACTCGTCCGGACCAACAGACTGTTACGTTATCCCGGGTCAGATCCAGGACCTGTGAGCATGAGTAGTGCGGGATCTGTTCAATTTTGTGCCTCCTAATTCATCCTGGGCCAACTTTTACATCATGCGCCACACAGCTCTGACCTCCTGTTGGTGACGCCTTTAAGGAAAAAGATGTAAAAAAAAAGGAGATAAACCAGATGTTTAAACACTTTCAGTTCAGACCCTTTGTGTGTGTGTGTGTGTGTGTGTGTGTGTGTGTGTGTGTGTGAGTGTGTGTTTCTAAATACCACACCTTTTTTCTAGTAATCTGACAGTACAGAATTTTCTAGAAACTTTGCATTGTTGAAAGAAATTGCAAAACATTTTGGAGATAATAAAACTTTCCTTCGGATTTGTAAAAGTGTCTGCGGATCTTTTAGAAATGTTGAGTTGTTTTGTTGTGTTTAAGCAAAAGTTTCTCTAGATCCTCGCAAAGGTTCTTCAGATCATGCAAATGTTTCTGGAAATCGTGCAAGTCAAGTTTTGAAAGAACTCATAAAACTTTCTCAGGATCTTATGAAAGATTTTTGAGCTCTTGCAAAATTTTTATTGGGATTTGCAAAAAGATCAAGCTTTTTGTTCTCTCCGTGATACACACATTTCATACCATCACTCAGAGTTCCACTGTTGTTAAAAACTATTTAAAAATGTCTATTTACACAATAACTATGTTAATATTGATTTTACTTTTTGATGTATTTGCCAGAAAGTGACACAATTGGTTGAAAAACATTTTTGCTCAGCTGTGTTTGATTAAAAAATGGTAAAATGTCACCTCTGACTTGTTCTTTCTGCTCATTAATTATTCATGTAAATAATTAACAGATCAATGTTCAGTCGCAGTGAGAGGCTGTTGAGTAACAGATGGGCCCACCGAGAGACTTTTTGAACCAGATGTGTCTGATGTCTGAGTCCGACCTTTGTTATGATAAAGGAGGACGATATGAAGAGCAGGGGTAATTAAAACCAATCAAACCATTAGCTCCAGTGTTTAATTATCCCTTCAGATAATTGCAGGATGATTTTGAGACATTGAGCTCAAAAAGAGACGAGACGTTTTAAGTGTTCATTCGGATTGAATTGTTTTGAAGAGGTCCAACATTGGGGGGTGTTGCATGTTTCTGAAAATACTGTAACAGAGTGCCTCGGTGTGGCTGCAGCTGTTATAGCCGAGGAGCAACAGGATAGCTTTCAGACTCAAGATTATTGGACATATTAGGCCCAATTTTATTTTCTTTAATTTTAAGAAATATAATATACTGATGACACCCAGCTGTATCCTCACTTTAAACTTCTACCTCCGATCTAAAGTGCTTTGAGGGTGTGAACTCCTATTTGTTACAAAGCCTCTGTCAGCTTAAGAAAAATAAAACTGAAGTTGTAATTCTTTTAGCGCTGCAAGACAACTTTCCAACATCAATCTCAACTTCTCAGTCTTTGATGTTACTATTCTTCCCTTCAATTCTACATCAAGATGTGTGAGTCTGTGGAGGTCGCACAGTCAGGGGAATAAAGGATGAACCTTTAAGGAGTAAGATGATATGATATGTGAAAGGGGTCGTTACAAGGACGGGGCTGTTGTATCAGAGGCCAGGACTGCTGGTTGTGTTGCAGGTGGAACGCTGTGATTCTGACTTCATCCAGATGGAAAGGTTGGAGCTGATTAAGATTCAGCTTCCTGCCAGGCACAGAAAGCACAGCGAGGGATGAAAGTCATGCAATGTTTAAATTGCATCTTTGGTGGAAAAATTATGTTTCGCTGCTGCGTGATCCCAGCAGGAGTTTTCACAATCCCACAGCAAGTTTGTGTAACTTCATTTGAGTTTGATTATCTGTAATGTCCCTTCAGTTAGCCCAAGTTTATACCCATAATCCTTTGTGATTTATGAGCTCAAACTTACACTGCGTCAGTATTCAGAGGACAAGTCTTTTCTGGAGATTCATTCTTAATTCAATGAACAACCAGAAGCAGAGAGGTTTTGAAACAAGGCCTCAGCAGTCAGTGTTTCCTGTTCCTCAGGAGGACAATGACCGTCAACAGGTCTTCGGGTAAACTGAACTTTAAAGATAATTTTAGCCCTTTTCTTTTTAACGGTCAGACCCACAGTAGTGCTTGTTTTTGTAAAGTATGCATTTTACATTTCTATTTTGAGTAACCAAAAACACAACATCGATTACTTTGGAATCAGACCATCTGTTAATGTTTGCTGCTGAAGAGTTCTACGGATGAGGAAAGTCTGAAGTCTACGCCAATTTACTGACATCTGATTGGAATCATAGGTCCTGCATGACCTTCACCTTGTAGCGCACGGCAAGTTTTTGTAGGCATCATGTCTCAGTTTCAAGAGTCAAAAGTTGGGTACTGTAACAAAATAATTGATCTATAACATCCTACTCTGATAACCATCTTAGGGTGCCAAGCTGACCCTAAAGACTGGACCTTTTACAGATTCTGCGAAGGTTAGCACAAACAAGAATTCTTTAGTAAAGGCAACACTGCTGCAATGAGTTCATGGTTAGACTTTATTGATGCTTTTCAAAGTTCCATAAATGCCAAGATCACAAAGTCAACCTGTGCAAAACAAAGAGTAAAGTTAGTTATGATAAAACCAAACCATAAGGGAAACGTTCAAATCGTTTTTAATTCACCTCATCAGAATTTCTTTCATCCTTTGACCTCGGCCACAGATGCAGACTGCTGGGGCGTCGCAACGCCCTTGTAGTCAACAACTTGTGGTTCAGGGTACTCTGGGACGTATTTCATGTGGGAGAGGTCTGCTCTGGCTCGCCAGTAGCCGTTTCTGGACTGGACGATGTAGGATGACGGCGGCGGCAAAGGGGGCATTTCCTGGCTCTCCCTCTGCTGCGTCACACCGTCGGCGGCCTCTGATCCCCAGACACCAAAGTCCGGGAAAGAACGAGACGGCATCCAGCTGCTGGGGTCGAACGAGGCCTGGAATCCTCCTGCAGGCTGCTGAGGCCAGGAGGGGTAGCCTTCATAAATGGGATCATAGATGGGGCTGTACACTGCCAAGGGTACACCCACTTTGGAGTTTCCAGCTGTGCCGCCCTGAGGCTGAGACTGCCCAGGAGGACTGACGTAGACCGCACTTTGAGGAGGAACTTCAGGAGCACCAGGCTTGGAGGGGGACTGGTTTCCAGTTAGATCGTAGCCTGTTGGGGGGCCACTCCGGGCTTGCAGGACGGCAGACGGTTTACGCTGCAGGAACGGCAGAGGAGGACGAGCGCCTCCAGACGGAGCGTGTACACCTGATCGAGGAGAAGGTTGTCCACCAGATCCAAAAGGAGCAGAGTACGGGTATCTGTAGTCTGGAGGACATTAAAGGGTTAAATTAAGAGGAAAATCTGAAGTCCAAAACATGAGTTCATAATCTTTAATTTACTTTGAGGACATGCTGAAGTTTGAGCTTCTTTAAATCAGAACACTGAAAATTAAATGTTTTTGTAAACTCTCATTCAGGGTTTAAAGTCAGACCAAACTCTGAGAGAAGGAAACCTTCCACATCCAGTCCATACTGCAACCTGAAGCTCAGAGATCTCAGGAGCTTTAATTACTCCGTAGTGCAGGTGAGAACAGAGATTAAAGCTCAACACAGACGCAAACCAGAAACTGTTTAAATTATTCCTCAAACGAGAGCAGCCAGATGTGCTTAAACACCGAGTCTCATCTCAGCACTTTAAGGACAGAAAACTAAAACTTAAGATTAAGAAGCTGTTTTTTGTTTTACCCTAAAGATTAATGCTGCAGGAGAGCGTAAGACCGAGGATAACTTCAGGAAGATAAGCACTTAAAAATCACAGTTGTCTCCTTCTTAGTGAAAAGTCTCAGTTTGACAGCTGTTCATTTATTTTCCTGCAGTTTGGACTAAAGTCCTGATCAGGGTTTGCGCAAAGTAAAGAGTCAAACTCACCTTTGTTTGCAGGAAAACAAGCTCCACTGCTGAATAACAGCAGACACATCCAAGAAACCCTGAGAGAGAAACAAGAGACCTCAAAATCACATCTTCTAGAAGGTGAAACTGAGCAGTTTAAGATGTTACCGTGTGTGAAAACATGGATCCCACCTCAGAACGAGTGCAAGCAGCATGGTGACTCAGCAGTTTGATAGCAGCAGCTTCGCCTCTACAGCCTACTGGCAGTTTGGAGACTGAAGCTTTGTGTGGTGAGCTGCATGTTTCTCCTCTGTTCTTATACTGCTGCTCCACTCTCTGATCTGATTCTACTCATTACCGACACCTGGACAACAATCAGAGCCTGCTGACGACACGCTCTCTCTCTGACAACTCCATGAACAAAAACATGAGGAGAAGAGTTGACGTGAGTCGTCTCCTCCACCTGTGGGCTCAGGTGTGTCGTCAGCAGGCTCTGATTGTTGTCCAGGTGTCGGTAATGAGTAGAATCAGATCAGAGAGTGGAGCAGCAGTATAAGAACAGAGGAGAAACATGCAGCTCACCACACAAAGCTTCAGTCTCCAAACTGCCAGTAGGCTGTAGAGGAGAAGCTGCTGCTATCAAACTGCTGAGTCACCATGCTGCTTGCACTCGTTCTGAGGTGGGATCCATGTTTTCACACACTGGAACATCTTAAACTGCTCAGTTTCACCTTCTAGAGGATGTGATTTTGAGGTCTCTTGTTTCTCTCTCAGGGTTTCTTGGCTGTGTCTGCTGTTATTCAGCAGTGGAGCTTGTTTTCCTGCAAAGAAAGGTGAGTTTGACTCTTTACTTTGAGCAAACCCTGATCAGGACTTTAGTCCAAACTGCAGGAAAATAAATGAACAGCTGTCAAACTGAGACTTTTCACTAAGAAGGAGACAACTGTGATTTTTTTGAGTTCTTATCTTCCTGAAGTTATCCTCGGTCTTACGCTCTCCTGACTCCTCACTCGGTGTTTAAGCACAACTGGCTGCTCTCGTTTGAGGAATAATTTAAACAGTTTCTGGTTTGCGTCTGTGTTGAGCTTTAATCTCTGTTCTCACCTGCACTACGGGATAATTAAAGCTCCTGAGAACTCTGAGCTTCAGGTTGCAGTATGGACTGGATGTGGAAGGTTTCCTTCTCTCAGAGTTTGGTCTGACTTTAAACCCTGAATGAGAGTTTACAAAAACATTTAATTTTCAGTGTTCTGATTTAAAGAAGCTCAAACTTCAGTTTCAACTTCAGCATGTCCTGAAAGTAAATTCAAGATTATGAACTAATGTTTTGGACTTGTCAGATTTTCCTCTTAATTTAACCCTTTAATGTCCTCCAGACTACAGATACCCGTACTCTGCTCCTTTTGGATCTGGTGGACAACCTTCTCCTCGATCAGGTGTACACGCTCCGTCTGGAGGCGCTCGTCCTCCTCTGCCGTTCCTGCAGCGTAAACCGTCTGCCGTCCTGCAAGCCCGGAGTGGCCCCCCAACAGGCTACGATCTAACTGGAAACCAGTCCCCCTCCAAGCCTGGAGCTCCTGAAGTTCCTCCTCAAAGTGCGGTCTACGTCAGTCCTCCTGGGCAGTCTCAGCCTCAGGGCGGCACAGCTGGAAACTCCAAAGTGGGTGTACCCTTGGCAGCGTACAGCCCCATCTATGATCCCGTTTATGAAGGCTACCCCTCCTGGCCTCAGCAGCCTGCAGGAGGATTCCAGGCCTCGTTCGACCCCAGCAGCTGGATGCCGTCTCGTTCTTTCCCAGACTTTGGTGTCTGGGGCTCAGAGGCCACCGACGGTGTGACGCAGCAGAGGGAGAGCCAGGAAATGCCCCCTTTGCCGCCGCCGTCATCCTACATCGTCCAGTCCAGAAACGGCTACTGGCAAGCCAGAGCAGACCTCTCCCACATGAAATACGTCCCCGAGTACCCTGAACCACAAGTTGTTGAGGGCGTCGCGACGCCCCAGCAGTCTGCGCCTGTGGCCGAGGTCAAAGGTAAAGCGTAACCTGACAGAGCTTAATTATTTTTACCAGTGAATTTATAATCACTAACTTTCCCCTTTTTTTTATTTTGCAGGGTGAACTTGGTGACTCTGAGCATGTCTACAACATTTACATGTGGCGTGTTTGTGAAAGTCAATAAAAAAGTTAATTGGAACACTGACTTGTGTCTAAACTTCAGGTATAATATTTCTAAGATAAGGTGCAGAGGTTGCAAAATCTGAATCTTTTGAGGAAGATCTTGAGTCAAATGTTGCTGTTGGCTAGGAAGTGGCTGACTGCTAATGCTAGCTGGGGTTTAACATGAAGTGGTGGTTTTAAAATGTATGACTTCAGTCTCAAAAGGTTAATTATCTTAATAATAAAGAACTGATTGGCTTGCACAAAACTGATCAGAGTGGTAGATGCCCTGGGTTCACTGCAGGTTGGCTTCCTGTCCTGTGTGCAGGGTTTGGCATCTGTAGTCTCATGATGTGACCTTAACCTCTCATGAGCAGCATGACTTTAAGCCTGCAATATTTCTATAGTTGTATAAAAGTCGGGGTGGCATGTTGTAGGAGTGAAATTGGGACTTGGTGTTGACAATTGTTAGTTTTACTTAAGCACTCCAATGGATGCCTGTTTCTGAAAGAGTAGGATATAGAATCGTGCCCAAATGTCGGGTTGCATCCTCTCGCTGGTTGCCATGACTACAGTCCTCAATTGTCTCGTGCTTATACTGTAGTCATCCAGGAAGCATTTCTCAAGATTTTGGATCCTAAATATCCATATGTTTGAAATAAATTGGGGCGTCCCTGACAATCGGGGATGTTGGGCTTGGCCCTTTATGCCACTCGCACTTCAAGATAATCTGGGCAGATAATCGATTCCGAGCAGCCTAGAGTCTGGCACAACTCTGACATTGTGTGGAAGGAGATATCGCCCGTTAAAGTGTGAGCCAGGCTTTCGATATTTCACCATTTAGCTCAATAGGAGAAAATGACAAAACCCACAACCCTGAAGTGATTTAAACTTCTTGACCTCAGAAATTAAGTCATGCTGAGTTTAATCAGAGAAACTTTCCAAGTTGGCCTTAACATCATTAAATCCAACAACTACATCTTGCTTATCTTTGAACTTGAAGGGAAAGCAATCTCTCAAATCATTAAATTTCTTTCACTCATCCATTCTGGCAGGAAAAGGCATCAGATTGAAAGATATAATAATGCGTCATGGTCCAGTGAAGAGCAGCCAGCAGCTCTTCAATGCTCCCAGCTCCTCTTCATCGCTTGAGTCCGCATGTAATTTCACACACTCATAGCACCGTTGATTGCACGAGTGGACATCTGTTCATGCTGGATTTTTGAAGTGCCACTTCTGACCAGATATCATTTTCAGGAGATGACATTACTTGTCTGGGCACCAGCGGAGCAACCATCAGCAGTCCTCCTCTTTAATGTCAGAAATGAAGCTATCAAGAGCCAATCACAAAGCACCAGACTGTCTTTTAACAAAACAGTTTCAATACATTTCCATCAATTTTGGAAGCATTTAGGTGTTACCCATCAAGAGACAGATACCTCTTACATAACTTTTATAAATGTTGCATCTCTGCAATCCAAAAAGATGCTCGTTCAACAAGCAAAATATCCTTGATTTCCCATAAATTTCTGTAATCACAACGACCTCCGCTCCCGTAGATGTCGCTGTTCGTCTAGAAGGCCGGCTCCCCGAGCGTGAAGCTCCGCAAGCAAGAAAAAGAGCAGCGGTGGTGTAAATAAAATAAGATGTCATTTTATTATTTATCCGCATTGTTTACACTCTGACGAAAAAAAATTAATAATTTTTAATAATAATTATAATAATAATTCATATAATAATAATTTAATAATAATAATTCATATAATAATAATTTATAATAATGTAATAATAATAATTCATATAATAATAATAATGTATCCTTTATTAATCCTGCGAGGGGAAAATTCAATTTATTATCGAGAGCTATCTATAAATATCTAGAGCTCTGCAAAAATGTGCAAGACCCCATTTTTTTCAGATAAACACCTTTGTATAAGATGTGTTGTTGATCAATTCAGGTCCATATCTTGACTTGAATGCTAAAAGAGTAACCCTGTGTCACACTAGACAGCTACAGCTCTGACATGTTAACTAGTCAAGTCTTAAATATCTACTAGTCCTCCTTACCTAGACTCTCTCATCCAGGTCTACACTTTGACCCGCCCACTACGCTCTGCCGATGAAAGGCGTCTGATCCAACCTTCACAGGTTAGTGGCAACTACTTATGTTGACTAGTTCGCTTGTAAAAGCTAAAACGTCCACGTTTTACTCTTATGATGGTTTTATGAACTGTACGCGTGTACTAGTGAGGCTCAAACAGTTTTACTAGTTAATTAGTAAAAACCAAAATATCACCAATAACGCTAATTTTGCACAAAATTAAAATGATGAGGTGGTGAGTAAGTGAAGATTGAGACTTTCCATTAGTTTCAAGTTCAAAATAAGAACTTACCTAGATCCGGATTCAGGATGTTGTTATTACCCACCTCCTTCAGTTAGATGGTGCACAATAGTTAACTTGTTTTTTATTATCTTGCACGAGTGCTCTCAAAGACCAAACTAGTGCAGGAAAATAACTTTTGAGATCAAAGACCAAACTAGTGCAGGAAAATAACTTTTGAGATCAAAGACCAAACTAGTGCTGGAAAATAACTTTTGAGATCAAAGACCAAACTAGTGCAGGAAAATAACTTTTGAGATCAAAGACCAAACTAGTGCAGGAAAATAACTTTTGAGATCAAAGACCAAACTAGTGCAGGAAAATAACTTTTGAGATCAAAGACCAAACTAGTGCAGGAAAATAACTTTTGAGATCAAAGACCAAACTAGTGCAGGAAAATAACTTTTGAGATCAAAGACCAAACTAGTGCAGGAAAATAACTTTTGAGATCAAAAGTATTGAATAAATGCTCCAAGGGCCTCCAATAGGAGAATGCATAGTGCAGACATGGCAACAACATACAGGCTGTCCTGCCCAACTCTGCAGGGGCCCCAGCAGAGGGCGCTCATGTTACACATACAGTACCAGTACAAGCGGAAACTCTGGAATATTATTCAAATAGAAAAATTAGGACAATTGATGACCTTATGCTTCACCTGTTTGCTGCAGGTAATAATTTTGATGCTGTTAAAAACACCCGAGGTCCTGAGACATCAAACATTCAGGAATCACCAACAAAATACTAAATGTGCTGATTAATTTAAATGAACATTTATGTGAGAGAAAAGAGCGGTGTAGAGGTGACGGATGAACACACACACACATGCACACTCACACACACACACATACGTGTATATACTGTATATATTTATATCATGTTGTCAGTTACTCAAACGTGTGTCATTTCACCCCTCATCACTTGTGTCCACTTTCTGTCTCTTCAATCAGCAACTCATCAATCCTAGGACACCATGACAACAAGTGTGTGTGTGTGTGTGTGTGTGTGTGTGTTCTTGTGCAAATGACTTAATGAAGCCCACAGTCAGAGTCCAGTTAACGCTGTCGGGTCATTTCCACCAAAATAGAGACTAAATGCAAAATGTTGGCCAAATAAAAACAGTGCTGCAGCCAAATGAAGTCTACTAATTGTGTGAGTGAATGTGTGTGTGTGGTTGTGTGCTATCCCCTCCTCACCCTGTAGGAGGCAGCATTGTGCAGAGAAACAAGTCCTCCTCTGTCCCGAGCTATGATAATGTATAATAAATTAGGCTCTAAGTCAATCAATCACAAACTAAATCAGTATGAACTTCTTCAAACACTTTATTTAATATAACCAATGACAAGAACAAAAATAAAGTAGAGATGTGAATCCTTCAGAGGGTTAACTTGTGGAACAGCTGTGACAGAGAATTAAAAATGTACTTCATGCTCCTGTTTAAGCATCAGGTGATACAAAAACTAACAAACAAATACAAAGATCACGTTTCAGCTGACACCTTTCCATCAGTTTATGTATGTATATACTGTATATGTACTTTTTAAAATTAACTCCACATATTAAGTAAAATCAATCAATCAATCAATTTTTATTTGTATAGCGTCAACTCATAACAAGTGTTATCTCGAGACACTTTACAAAAAGCAGGTAAAATACCTTACTCTTTGTTATGTTACAAAAAGCAGGTAAAAGACCTTACTCATTGTTATGTTACAAAAAGCAGGTAAAAGACCTTACTCATTGTTATGTTACATAAAGCAGGTAAAAGACCTTACTCATTGTTATGTTACATAAAGCAGGTAAAAGACCTTACTTATTGTTATGTTACAAAAAGCAGGTAAAAGACCTTACTCATTGTTATGTTACAAAAAGCAGGTAAAAGACCTTACTTATTGTTATGTTACAAAAAGCAGGTAAAAGACCTTACTCTTTGTTATGTTATATAAAGCAGGTAAAAGACCTTACTCATTGTTATGTTACAAAAAGCAGGTAAAAGACCTTACTCATTGTTATGTTACAAAGATCTGGTCTATCCATCATGAGCACTTTAGCAAAGCAGCAAAAGTTACAGTGGTAAGAAAAAACTGTGTTATTAAAAGGCAGAAATCTTCGGCCGGATCCCCGGCTCATGATGAAACAGCCTTCACAGGCCTAGACTGCGCCGGGCTTGGAAAGGGATAGGGGGAGAGATGGGATAAGATGCAGGAAGAGGGATAGAGAGCAAGGGGGTGGGGGGAGGCAAGCCGTCCACTTCCCCATGTTCCTCTAACACTAACATGTGTCTCTAGTCTGTCTACAAACCCCCCAATGATGAGAAAAGTCCATCCTCTCCGTCTTCTGCCTGCTCCACTTTTCAGAAAATGTGTGCTCAAACAGGCCGTTTGGAGATTTTCCCTTCATGACATCACAAAGGGCAGTAGCCCCTCCCCCAGGTGGGTGACACTCCCACAGCTAGGTGTTTGTTCTGCCCTCTGAGTCTGCCTTCTCACCGTAAACAATAGGACATGGAGCGAGAAAGACCGAGTACACCCAAGCCCTTTCAGAGAGGGGACGTGGTCAGACACAGCTCATTTACATATTTAAAGGTACAGACACAGAAACAGCCTGTTCTGAGCAGGGCTGAAATAGAGGGGTTTATAGACATGATCAAATACAGGATCAGAGTGGACGACGGCTATTTGTTAAGACAGCTGAGTACG
Organism: Labrus mixtus; assembly: GCF_963584025.1. Taxonomy (NCBI): domain Eukaryota; kingdom Metazoa; phylum Chordata; class Actinopteri; order Labriformes; family Labridae; genus Labrus; species Labrus mixtus. The sequence goes on from NC_083632.1 coordinate 64,163, forward strand.
GGAGGAATGAGAAGAGTTTGCCTTCAGTTTTTTATGATTAAAGGAAGAATGTTTGACGTGTTACAGATAAATAAATCATAAATCCAGTGTATCCTGTGTAAATGTGTCTCTGAGTCATGATTGTCTACAATGCGGGAGAAGCTTGAGTCCCGCTGGCTGTGTTGTTGTCAGAGCCGTGTTTACATGGACGGGACGGCTGTGCAAACAGTAAAATGAGGATTCCAAGTAACCGATATGTCTATATCTTTAGATTCTTTCATCTGAAGGGAAGCTGAAGTACTCTTTCTTAAACAGTTTAAACAAAAACTCTAAACTCGATGAAAATACAACAAAAGTTCAACAGGAACATCTTTCATGAACAGTTTTTTACGAGGCTTCGCTCCCTCGGTCGGATCACATGGATTTCAGTTCCTGCTGCGTGGTCACCTGACTTTCTGTTGAGGAAGTAGTGATCTTCCCTTCTCCGTCGTTGGCTGTGCAGCGCAGTGCGCGGGGCAGCGAGCTGATGAGGGCCTTCCTGAACATGGAGCTGGAGAAGACGTAGACGATGGGGTCCAGGGCGGAGTTGAGGAAGTTGAGCCCCAGGGACACGATGTTGAGCTGGGTGAAGGTGTAGAAGGAGGCGCAATCCCACGGGCGGGACGAGCGAATGACCCACATCCCGATGGTGGTCACTGTGGTGGGTAAGAAACACACCACGAACACCGCCACGATGACGGTGCACACTCTCATCGCCTTCCGCACCTTGTCCGGTTTTCCAATCTGTCGCGCACGAAGAAATCTGGAGATACTGACAGAGCAGAAGATCAGCATGGCAAGCGGGACGATGAACTCCAGCACCGTCAGGATCCGGTGCATGGCGACCAGGATGGTGATGGCCCGTGAAGTCTCTCTGTATGAGGTGAAGAAGAAGCACTGCGTGGTGTTGCCGGTGAACTTGATGTGGTTGTAAGCCAGCATGGGAACCCGAGGACTGATGACCAGCAGCCACACAAACAGGGACACGAACCCAGCCTGACGCTTGGTCATGCGGTTGAAGCGGTGGTGAGGATGGACCACCTGGAGGACGATAGAGATTTATACACAGAGTGATTAACAACAAATAAGACATAACGGTTTCATAGTAGCTTTTTAACTGTCACTGGATATTAGAGACCTATATGGTACTATAAGTTTATTGATCCTGAGGGCCGAACAATAAACACGTCAGTATTTTCCAGATTTATCAGCATAAGTCTTTTTAACAACATAAAGATAACTCCGTTCCTCACCTTAAAGTAGCGGTAAATCGCCACCACAGTCATGAGCGCGATGCTGGCCGAGCGGTTTGAAAACATCAGAAAGAGGTTGATCCGGCACATGCCGTCCCCGAACACCCAGTGGCGCCTTAGCAAGGCGTCGATCCTCAGCGGCAGACTCAGCAGAGCCAGGAAGTCTGCGATGACCAGGTTAAAGAGGAACAGGGTGTTTGGGTTCCACGACTTTAGTTTGAAGCAGAAGATCCACAGGGCGACTACGTTTCCCAGCATCCCCAGTATGACGTCGATGGTGAGGATTGGGGGCAGAATCAAACCCTCCAGTTGGATACCGACAGGTGGGCAGCCCCCGCCTCTACCTCCACCCCCACCACCCCCAGGGGCCGGGGTCGTCCAGTTTGACATTTTCATGTTTTCACTCTGCTCCGGCAGCATTTTAGAAGTTTAAATCAATCACAGAGGTGGAAACGTTTCCGAAAGAAGTTAAGATTTATGTTGTTGTTAAAAAAAAATGTTGTGTGTTCAGTGGTTAATTAAAGGGAAGTAAAATCACCAGGAAGTGTTTTGAGATTTTGAAAGTTTCCTTCTTCCCCTTTTTGTGAACGTCTTCCTTATTTCTGCGGAAGAAAATCTGTGAAAAGAAAAGAAAAACAGATTGTTATTAATCAGCTTCACTTCTCAAAATAACCCAAAATAAACAATTAAAATGTATTTTTAACTAAATGAAATCCATTCAGCTGTCCAATATTACTTTATACTGTCCAATATTATATTATACTGCAAACCCAGCAGGCCAATCTGATTTTACTGACGCCAGTTTCAAATAAATAAGAATGTTTTTGAGCTACACATCTCACAACGCTGCTCAACATGTGTCCCAGACTGACATCATTCATGGTGAGAGTGAGATCTACTTTAAAAAATAAAAACAAACTAAATTGATGCCAAAAACAAAGGTTTGTAAAAATGAAATTTAAAGACGTCAGACCTTTAGATACTTACCACTTTTAAAACGACATGACCTCTGTTATGATGGACGGTATTGATAGGTACAGAAACTTAATGAAAACGACATCTTTTACTAAAGACAGTCTGAATTGCACAGATATGTTGTCAATGTATTTGTGCAATATAGACGGTGTGTGGGAGTTCGTCTGCAATTTTTCAATAATTAAAAACACAAAGATTCCCAATATCTTTTCATGTTCATGGTTTATATACAGCTGTCAATTAGTGTTGTAGTCAAGACCACACTAACCGAGACCAAGACATACCTGAGACCAGAGGGCTCCGAGACCATAAAAATATCAATTAAAGTCATCATCTTGGGTGCAGTCACTCACTTAGCCCATAACACCGAGAAGGTTGCGGCTGTAACCGGGGGATAAAAATCTAATTCTGGATGAATTGAAGTTTTTTGTTCTTTTAAAAAGACTATTCCATCTAATCACAGTAATGACGTTAAAAAATAGCCGATCAGTGGTGGTCTTAATTTAAAATCTGGAGTCCGCCCAGTCTGAGACCGAGACAAGACCGGGTAAAAATGCTTTTGGTTCCGAGACGAGACTGAGATCTCTAGAAAGTGGTCTTGAGACCCGGTCTTGAGACCGCGACCTTTCATGTGTCATTGAAGCCGTTGTCGTTGCACACAGAAATATTAGAGTCCAATAAAATATGTTTGCACACTAATCACCATATGTATTGAAAACTAAAACTCACCTGTCAGACGAATGAAAGGAACTCACACCTGAAATGTTGCAGGAAGGAACGGAGAGATTTCTGATGCGTCCGTATTTAAGTCGTCTTCCTCCGTCTCTGAGGTTGTTCCTGTGTGGTTAACTCTCATAAACCAAACACGTCACGCTGTTACCACATCAGAACTGGTTCTCAAAAAAAGGGATGTGTGCCCGGACATTAAGCTAGTTTCTTAAGAAGACCCCGTGGTCAAACTACTCTGAGGTCTTTGTGAAGGTTTAAACTGGTAAACCTTCACAACTGTTTCCCCTCTGGGTACGGATGTACAAACGTTTGAGGAAGTTTTGAAATCAAAGGGTTGCATTTGTTGCTGTCCTGTGACGCAGCAGAATACTGTCATGATATGAGTTTGTTTCATGATTTCATTATTCAGCATTGTTTGTTTATTTATTTTATTTATTTTGATATCCTTCATTAATCCCTGAGGGAAATCGGGTTTACACTGTGTTATTTATAGGGACATGCTTCTCACACACACGCTGATGAGGTGGGCGTGGCTGTGGAGCAGAGGCAGGGTGAGTGGAAAAGTACACAGTGAGTGAGTGAAGGCAGAGGAGCAAAACTTTGACAGTGTCTGCTTCACTCATGTTTCATAACGCCTAATGCTAACCGCTAAGCTAGGGTGACCATATTTTAACCCTCCAAATCTGGAACCTTTACTTCAAACCTGAAATATATATCGATCCACAGATCGTTGACCTGCACTGCTGACACACGGTGGTCGGTGAAGGTTTCCACCTGAGCTGCTCGTTTAAGTTGGTTGTCAGCGGCGCTAGCTTCACTGTGAAGTGTACTCGAATCCGGGCTCGGGTCCCAAATGTGAAACCACTCTCCCTGAAAACACTGGTCAATGTTAGCATGATGAGCTAAGCTAACCAAGCAACAGCTGCAACCCTGAGGTTGATTGACACATGAACAGACAAATCAGTGTTGAGCTTTGACTCGTGGTGCATTACTGATGTTTTTCTATTGGTGAAAACAGCAGCAGCCGTGGCAACCACATTGTTTGACATATTTACGGACAAATATTGCAAATATTGTTTTGGTTTTTTAAAACCAGACCAGGGACTGTTCAAAAGTTCTACAATTCTACAATTCTCTTATCAGACTCTTTTATCCAAAGTGACGTACATCAGAGAGTAAGAACAACACAAGCAAGGATCTAGAAAAAAGGGAACAATGTCAGTAAGAGCAAACGATCAGCTTTGAGTCTGATTGGACACACAGGTGCTGACAGGAAGTGACCAGAGGCAAAGCACAACATTGAGGGCAGTTCTTGAGAGCTCTAATCAGTATAGAAACCATCTTATAAGTCGTCGTTATCAAACAAAAACCATCGTCATTACCATCATCATCATCAATAATATGGAGACCATCATCATTAAGTTAGTAGGTATTCATGAAAGAGCTGGGTCTTTAGCTTTTTCTTAAAGGTGCAGAGGGACTCTGCAGATCACATGGAGTTTGGAAGTTCATGTGGGACATATTTTGTTTTGTAGATATTTGAGGGGACTCGGGACACAGAGCTTAAAAACAATAAGCACATATTGCTCGCTAACACTGTTATATGTTGTCTAAAATCACGCACTCGCTCCCTCCTCCCTCCATAGTCAGCTCTCTGTAGTGGACTATAGTGTGCTCAAGTGTGTCCAGTTGACCTGATGATCACCTGCAGGGACAGAGCAGACAGGTCAGATCTCCAGCCAGGTGACACCACAGGGATCATCGCAGCTAAGCCGATAGCGGTCCAGTGAAATACGCCCGGGTCGTCTCTGATACCTGATCGTTAATGAAACCCAAAGCTGGAGCCGCTCTCACTTTCTCCCCCCTCATTGTTTCCCCGGCTTCTCTTCCATCTGTTCTGTTTGAACTCACTAACATTTTCACAGCAGAGATCCATTCCCCAGTGTGTGCTCAGTCAAAACTAAATTAGCATTTCAGTTCTGACGTCTGCTTCCTCATCCAGTGTGCGATGTTTACAGGTGATTTATCTTTTCTGAAATGCGTCTCTGAGACTCCAAAGAGGCAGCGTGTGCCGACGTTTAATCCTCCTCTCAATGTTTTTAACTCTGACGCTCTAATCCCTCCGCTGGAGAAAGCACAAGTCTTCAGAAAACGCAGCCTTTCTGCTTTAAAGTTTCATCGTCTGTGAGGTTTGTGTGCTTGTGCCTGTGTGATTATGTTGTGTGTGTGTGTGCGTGTGTGAGGGACGGGTATCAGCCTGGATTAGTGAGTAAAGGTAAGCGTGTGTCTCTCCCTGTCTAGGCGGATTTCCATCCCTCTACTCTCCGCTCCGGTCACACACATCGACCTGGTTTGAACCTCCTCCGCCGTCTCTTCTCATCCCGTCTCCTCCTCAGAAGCACCCAAGCTGCGGTCTCATGCCGGTCTAACACTTTGCCTTCTCGTGTGTGAATGTGTGTGTGTGAGTGTGAGTGTGTGCGATAGCTTGGTTGTGTTTTTTTTCACCGTCGTGCGATGCCATTCCTCCCTCAGGACGCAGAGCGATTCGATGGGCTGTCTCTCCTCTACTGGTAAGCTAATTTCCCCCCTGCGCTCCACCCTCCTTTTCTCACTTCCTTTCCTCACTTCCTTCCTTTTTTTTTTTTTAAAGAAAACCTCGTCTCCTAGGTGTTTTTCAGCGTTTGTTTTCATGCTTTTTCCGCGGGCTGCCGGTCTTGCTGCGTTAGTTGATGTGGGTCACGGACTTCAGAGGGGAAAATTGGTTTACAGCCTGTTTGCTGGCAGATGCCTCTGAGTTTAAGTCCACATGCATGTGTGCACTTCTGGGTCATGCATGTTAGAGCTGCTTTAAAGGAACAGGACAACATTTATTTACATTAAAAAATCACAACATGTGCTCCAGTGTTAATGCACCGGTGTTTGCATCTGCAGACTTGTTCATGTTTTTGTCCCGTCCATCATCAGAGTTGTGTTCTGTTTTTGTTTTGACAAGTTGTTCCTTCAGTCTGAGATAACTACAGCTGTCGTCGGGTTGATATCGACATCAGTTACACTTCTAGAGAGAGTGTAGAATAATGAGCTGCAGAGATTTATTGCACAAGATGATTGAAGCCATAAATAAACACACCGGTAAGGATTCACTTAAAATAGATAATATTCAAACATTAACTGCTAACTATGATAACTGACTAGATCAGGTATGCACATCTGTAAGTTGTTGAATAATAGAATATATATGAATGATAATGTAAAGAACTTAATATGCAGAAGGGACCCATTTCAGGACTAAATTTAAAATTAAGTGTTTTATGCAGCTGATTTTAATATAAGTTACATTTATACTGAAGCTTCAGTGTTTATCCAGCTCTGCATGGGTCTGTAAACCTTTCTGTGTTCTAACCTCTCTCCATTTTTCAAAAGCATCTCCAATATTGATCCTAGTTTGAGCACGTTTCTGCTCGTGGAGCTTATTAGAAACATGCAGAGGCTTTTTAGGTCGGGGACAATCACTTCTATCTGAACCACTTCTCTTGCCCGCTTCCATCGCTGCAACACCTGTTGACCTGATAACTGCTCTCATATCTGACAAACAGAGGGGCGTCCAAAACGGCCGTGTGGGGGGTGTCTTAAAAGCGCCTACCTTCTCTGGTCCAAACAAATCCAGATCATTCAGGAGCAGAATCTAAAGTTAGAAGGAGGACATACTGGCTGCTGCATTGTTGTCAGAGAAGCCAGCACTTCAACATGTTTCCTTAATGATCAGATAGTAAGATACCTTTAACATCTCACTCTCTACAGAGCTCACTGATTGATTCTTTAAAGCTGTCTTATAGATGACAAGTCAGTTTATGGATTAATTACCATGAAGCAGATACACTCATGTTAGAAACTGCATCGTTTTAAACGGAGGCTCTGAAGGAGCCATACGACGAGTCCTGAGTCCTGAATCAGCTAAATATCGACTGACCTCTTCTCATCTGATCACCTTATGATCCCATCTGAACTGAGGCTGAGTTTGTTTACGTTCAGCGTCCTGTGATGTCTGATAATCTGTCGGCAACCAGATCAATGTGGATGACTCATCTCAGCCGAGTGTCTCCTGGTTCTGAGCGTTTTGGGAACAAAGCGGCTCCTGATGGCAAAACATTTCATATTTACTCACAGACTGGAGATCAGTTCGAGTAATCTTAATTTGATACAAATACGTTTTTTTTAACACGTTTAGCCGACAACATTCATCACATTTCATTTATTGTTTTATTTACATGTTGTTGTTTTTATAAAACTCCTTAAAAACGAAACGGGACGACAGACTTTCCCTCCCTGACAAACCGAGGAGCCCATAAACGCAGCATCAGAGACGTTCAGACGTTTGTTAACGTTCTCGCCCCGGGAAGTCGGTCACCTCCTCGTCCTCCTTATGACATCACACAGGTGGATCAGGATGCTGAACCATGATTGGTTTATAACCAGCTGAGTCAGGGCGAGAAATATTGACTCTTTAATCTTTAATCTGAGCCCGACATCCGACACTAACCGATTAATCTGGCAGTAAGAGCGCTCCCCTTCTTCTTCTTTTTCTGCGGAGTCATTTTAAAAAATGTGTGTGAGTGTGTGTGTGTGTTCAGTCCGTCCCTGTATCTCTGCCGCTCTGTTACTGCGTGTTCCCCTTGGCAGCCGGCCTGTGAGTGATGATAATCGCTTGCGGCAGGTAATGCAGATTATCAGGTATTAAGTGATCAGTTTAATTGCTTCCTCGTGTCCCCGCTCACGGCTTTGCTGCATGTCGTCGTCTGTTTGTGAAGCAGCTGAACACCAACAGTTATTCTCCTTTTTCAGGGACCTGTTTAAGATGCATTCAAAGACCGTGGTTGTTGGATTTCTCTTTGCATCCTGTGAGCATTAAACAAAATAAAAACATGCAAGATAAATGAGGCAGCAGACGAGGGGGCGGGAGCGCCTGAGTAGAGGAGCAGTGGAAATATTGCATTAAGAAAAGTGTCATTTTAGAAAAGTAACTCAGGAAAGAGGTTGTTCGATGTCACTTATAACAACGAGCAGCTATCTGTCGAATCAGCTTTGTTTGACTTTTTTCCATGAGTCTCGATCATGTGGGTGGATGCGTGCGTCATTTTAAGAAGTACACTGTGTGTGAATAAATATCACAGCCCCGCCCCCCAATGTGACGGTGCATGCTCAAATCCCGCCTAAAGATAACCCTGTTGTTGGAGATAAGTCTCAAACATTTCTGTGTGCGGAGAGGCATACAGTCATTAAAGAAACAACATTTTATAGCTTAATGTACTTTAACAATGATTTATTAAGGACAGAATACTCGGACACCAAGTCAAAAACATTTAAAGGAGATCTATTAAACTCACTGTCACCATGAATGATGTCACTCTGGGACACATGTTGAGCAGCATTGTGAGATGTGCAGCTCAAAAAAACTTGTTATTTATCTGATACTGGCATCAGTAAAATCCCTCATTTCAGCCTCTGCCTGAAACGCTTCATTTCAGTTACTATCTCTTTAACTGCCCGCCTCCCCACGTGCCCACTCTCCTCTGATTGGCCAGCTCTGTTAGCAGTCGCAGGGAAATCTGAGTGAGTTTCCGAGTGGGTGAGTCCTTGAAAGAGCTGCCGGGGTGGGCGTGTCCGACAACTTTGCTCTGATACATCGGGCAGAACCTGATGGCAGGTTCTTGCCAAGTCTCGGCAAGTTCTCCTAACGTCGTTGTACTGGACCATCGTGGTGAAGAGGGAGCTGCGCCTGAAGGCAAAGCTTTCGATTTAAGTGTCAATCAACAACCCAACCCTCACCTGAGGTCATGAGCTTTCGGTGGTGACCGAAAGAATAAGATCGTGGACACAAGCGGGGCGACTGAGTGTCCTCCTGAGTTCTGGGCTCAGCCTTAGATGTCGATGACCTCCACATTGAAAGGAGACAGTTGTGATGGTTCGGGCGTCTGGTTAGGATGCCTCCTGGACGCCTACCTTTGGAGGTTTTCCAGTGACGCCCAACTGGAAGGACATGCAGAGCGACTTCAGATAAGCAGAAGAACATGGATGGATGGACGAGGAGAAGTAAAGAGTGTTCAGTTATGGCGATTGTTTGTGTGTTAATATCACATTTTAAAAACAACAAATTTCCCGATAGTGGGAGTCTAGGACTTCTTTTTTTGTACCAGACATGCATCTATATTGTTGGATTTTTGCAACAATCATATTGAAGTTTGCCCTTTGCCCGCCTCAGCACCATGGGGGGCAGAGCTTTCAGCTGCTCTGGAACTCTCTGCCACCTGACATACGCAATATTGACTCTCTCCCCATCTTCAAATCCAGACTCAAAACCCATCTGTTCAAGATTGCCTACTCACTCTAACATTTTAACTGCAATTACACTGTCCTACATTTCATTTCTTTTATTGTATGCTGATTTTATCCATAGTTGTTTTTTTTAAATGTTGATTGTTGTACAGTGTCCTTGTGTGTCTTGAAAGGTGCTTATAAATAAAATATATTATTATTATTATTATTATTATTATTAAAAATCAACCCTGGCCACCTCTGCTGCCGCCCCTCGAGTGCAAAGTGTAAAGGAAGGCGTTTAAGAACACTGTCAAAGTCATGACCACGGCTCCACAGGTCCATCAGGATACTCAGCAGAGTAGCGTGCAGTGTTCAACCCAAACCAGTCAGAAAATCCTGTTTCTAAATTTAGCAGCCTCAACTCTTTGAACATTGTGACATTACATTTTAATCTGCAACCTCTTATGATAAATAATATGTCTACTCTTTGGCTGCGTTTTCTGTGAGGTACTAATATTTAAAATAAGCCTCTCTGGAGAGCTCAGAGTGACCTCCGCTTCACCCTGAAATCTTTATTCATCCTCTTCCCTGTACGTTATCACCTTACGTAACAAACTGTATATGTAGCCCGACAGGCAGCGTTGCCTCACCGCTCACTTTACCTGAAAACAAAAACGAAAAGACAGAAGGAAACCACGATGACATCAGAGCGTGCAAACAGTCAAACGCTTCTGATTGCAGCTCCACCTTTACTGGATTTCACTGTCGGAGGAGTGAAGGAACAGAGTTCATCTCGTAAGTCGGAACTAAAGCCGTCAGACTTAATGAGCAGGAGAGATGTGTCTGAGACGAGTTTGAACTTTTACTCTTGTCAAGAAGTGTTGTGGGTGCAGCTTCCCTATTTATTCAGGAAGTGTTTAACACGTCTGTTTTGTTCTGATTGCTGGAGTTAGAGGCTGCATGATAAAAACGACTGTGAGTCTTTATCGACATGCTAATCTGTTTCTGGCAGTCTGTAAACTTTACTGTGACCCCTGTTCTTAAACATCATGATGTCTTTTTACACCCTGTATGAAATAAGTTTAATTTGTAAAAATGACTTTTTAGGACGGATACTTTCAGTGTTCATGAAGGGAGACGAAAAGCTGCAGAAGAATCCTCTTCAAACTGTGTTGGTTATAAAAAAAAAAACAAGTAAAACTGTAAAGAAATCTGTTAAGATAAAAGATCCAATCAGTGAGATGTGTAGAGAGTGAGATGATAAAGGTATCTTACTATCTGATCATTAAGGAAACATGTTGAAGTGCTGGCTTCTCTGACAACAATGCAGCAGCCAGTATGTCCTCCTTCTAACTTTAGATTCTGCTCCTGAATGATCTGGATTTGTTTGGACCAGAGAAGGTAGGCGCTTTTAAGACCCCCCCCCCCCCCCCCCCCCCCACACGGCCGTTTTGGACGCCCCTCGGTTTGCCAGATATGAGAGCAGTTATCAGGTCAACAGGTGTTGCAGCGATGGAAGCGGGCAAGAGAAGTGGTTCAGATAGAAGTGATTGTACCCGACATAAAAAGCCTCTGCAGGTTTCTAATAAGCTCCACGAGCAGAAACGTGCTCAAACTAGGATCAATATTGGAGATGCTTTTGAAAAATGGAGAGAGGTTAGAACACAGAAAGGTTTACAGACCCATGCAGAGCTGGATAAACACTGAAGCTTCAGAGTCCACCACATGGTGACCTGTGTGAGCATGGACTCTAGAGAGGAGGGGGGGACAGCTCTTTACAATGTTTAGAATCTGGACTGCAGTACCCATTTTAAACACTAGGGGTCACAGTAACATATTACTCCTTTAAACATTTTTTTTGAAGTGTCTGTGAACTGAGCTGCCACTAATGTCCTTCAAACTGGCGACACGTTACAATTTTTGTCAACAATTATATTCAAAAAGACAACACATTCACAAAACACATGCAAAGGGTTAAATACACCTCTAACTGCTTTTTAAAGCAAACAGCGTCTCTGTGCTGTTTGCATGTTTAAATTATATAATATTCAGTCATTTGCCATATGCAAGTCAGCCTCGCTGCAAAAAACGTCTCAGTCCCAAACAGCGGTGCTAAGAGCCGTGCACAGTTACAGTGAAGAAGTTATCATCTGTTGAGAGTTGGTGGTAACTGCGCCGCAGTATTTATGAGAAATGTGACGCTTAAGCTTTCCAGAAATCAGGAAAATAATTCCAGCTCTGCATTCCTTCAAAACAAAAGCTCTGTAAATGAAGTCTGTAAATATGACTTTGACTGTTATTAATATAACCAGGGGTTAAATCAGTCAGCAGCTCCACACTCTGGAGCTAACTAGTTCATTGTTGCTGTCACATTTAATATGGGGTTTGATATCCAAGTCTTATGAACACAGCATCAAGCGGATATTTGAGGAGCTGCAGGATTTTTTACTTTCGCATTGGCTTCATTTGTAAACACGGGACGTTGGCGTTTAGGTAATCATCAAGTTCTCTGTGTTCTCTTCCATATTGTCATCCTCAATCTGCTGCCAGCATTGATTCTGCTCATCCTCGTCTGCACATCTGTTCCTGCAGATTTGACGTCATTGTTGTTTGTGACTTTGATCCAATTTGCAAAAACCGCATTCCTCGTGTATTATTATTTTTTGAACCCAGACTCCATTAAAAAAACAATCTGGAAACGAGCAAATGTCTGAACGAGGCCTTTGTATGTTGCTGTGAAAACAAAGCACACGGCATATGGATGACTGTGTTGTTTGGTCGTTGCAAATCCACTCGGAGTCAACAAAACCAAAAGCTTAGTGCATCACCCCTGTGTTCAGGCCATCCCACGTCAGCTGACCCGTTAGCCTGAGGTGCACTCTTCAGCAGTTTCGATCCCCAGATCTCTCTCTGCATGTTTGAGTGTCCTTGTGCAGAATAAGGAACCTAAAGTTCTCCTGAGGTTCTCCTCACGGTGTGTGAGTGTCTGTGACAGTGCAGGGCAGAAGTATGATTATGTGAAGGCTGAATGATAAAATGGCGAGTAAAGCGCTTGGAGCGGGCTGGAAAGGAGCTAAAGACGTGCAATCCATTTACCCCAAACCGGTCTCTACCATTCATTCTGTGCCATATCGTCTAATGTGCTTACCACTTAGCCTCCATCGCTCCCTCATCCCTGCTGGGTTTTTGGCACTCTGCCCCCGTTTACGTGATCACTCACCGGATGACTTTACTTCCTCTTACTCGCCCGCCTGCTTTACTGACCTTCGCCTGCTTTAGATCATGAGTGAAACTGAACTTCAGACTTAACTACTCGGCTCTGTGTGACACGCTTTGGGGCCGCTAACTGATGCTTCTGGCGCATGGACTTATTCCTTAAGGGAGGCGCCCTTTGTGCCCCAAAACCTGAAGTGTGCCGCTGTGGTTTAGAAACAATAAAATCAGACTCAATCTTCAGCTATGACGATTGTCTCTTTGACTCACACGTTTTAAAAAGACACAGAATGTAATATAAACCTGCAGGTTCCATGGGATCTGTGTGTGCCTGGTTCTGTCCATGCCGTGCACTCCTCTCTAGTCCATGCTCGTGTTTCCACCGTGTCTCCAGCAGGTGCCAGAAGCGCCACCATGCTCTCTTTGACCCGTTATTGGTGCCATGGTCATTAAAACTGATATCTATATGTGGGTCTAAGTCTAATATTGTGGCATCATGACAACCCTTATATTTAGAATAGTTAGCATGATAGCATGCGGTTTCAGACACAGTTATAACCGGAGCACGGGTTAAACGTTGACACCTGATTGGAGGTGTGGATGACTGTGCAATCAATGACGAGTAATCCGCTATATGGGTAAGGGGGTTAAGGGGTGGGTCAAATTCTCTTCAGGGCCCCAAATGCCTCGGGGGCCGGTCCTGTGAAGTGAATCTGTCTGCAGAAATACACACCATCTCCACGTTGACATTTTGACACACACACACGTAAGCGTCTGAAGCTCTGATGTGACGGCGAGCTGAGTCTCTGGACCAGTCCAGCAGACAGCAGGAACACACGGCCGAGGACTCTATCCAACCTTCTCACACACACACACACACACACACACACACACACACACACACACACCTCTCTACACACACACGCACAGACACACACACACATAAGCGTCTGAAGCTCTGTTGTGACGGCGAGCTGAGTCTCAGGACCAGTCCAGCAGACAGCAGGAACACACGGCCGAGGACTCTATCGAACCTTACACACACACATCTTTTCACACATTCACTCTCTCAGGCACTGTTGAGGATATCATGATCACCCTGTAATGTTCCCTAGTCTGTCATTTAAATCCTGTTTGTTTTTGGTTCCAAACATCTCTGCACGGTTGAGACACCGTGTCGTTAAACAGGCGGCCGATTTTATTGGTTTGGATGTGACTGAGGGAGGGAGTGAGGGAGGGGAGAAAAATACAAAATCCTGGGATGATTTGATTATTTTCTGCAGCCAAGCCCCGTGCAGAGAAAGAGAGACGAAAGAGAGAGAGAGAGAGAGAGAGAGAGGGAGAGGGGAAGCTTTGGATGAGTCAGGAGGATGTTGATATGTTTTTGAATCTGTTGTGTGCTCTTGCTCGTTGCCAGGACGATCATGGGCCCGCATGGCATCAACCGAGCCGTACAGAGGCTGGAGTTCTGCGACTGCAAGAAGGGACTGGGTGAGCGTCTTCCTCCTGACCTCTGTGACCTTCTGGCTGTCGAAATGATTTGTTTCCCATTAGACGTGTCTAACCTTACCTGGGTTAATATGTGCATGCACAGGTGTGAAGATAATCGGAGGTTACCGCGAGTTCACGGGAGAAGAGTTCGGCATCTACATCAAGCGGGTGATAGCCGGTGGGCTGGCAGCCATGGACGGTGGGTCGTTGTTGTTTCTTTATTCTAAGTTATTAATTCATGCAGTTTTATAATCAGTGTTGACAACATGATCCTCCCTCACCTGTTCGCTCTGTCTCTCTCTGATTGTCACTCTATGTTCCAGGTCGGCTTAAGTCCGGCGACCTGATTCTGGATGTCAATAACATCAGTCTGGCCGGGGTGACCAATGAGAGGTGACATCAACATGTGTTGTGTCTGCAGTTTATGACAGTGTGTGTGTGTGTGTGTGTGTGTGTGTGTGTGTGTGTGTGTGTGTGTGTGTGTTTTGGCAGTGGTATTTTTAGGTAACAGTGATTTTAAATTCTTAAGCCTTGCTCGTAGTGAAGCTCTTTCAGTTTAAGATTTTCAAAATGTCCAACACTTTGATCCTTTCTGGGTCTGGATTGTCAGCGGTGGAAGTGTTCTGGTTTCCGTTTGTATCTCCTTTGTAGTCCGAGCTGTATTGACCAATCTCGTATCAGCAGGCTTTGGCGTCCACATCAATGTCAAACCAGCTCCCAGGGGCGATATTCTAACTTTGATTTATCCATCTTTATAAACAGAGATCTGCATTAAAGTGCACTGTTTGATTACATGAGGCATTTAAGTTGTGTACTTTATATGTATGCCATGTTCACCTGTACACCAGCTGACAGCCTGTCCTGTCTCCTGATAGGGCGGTGGAGATCCTGCGGACCGCCTCGCTCTCTAATCACATGTCGCTGCTGATCGCCAGAGACGACGAATCCAGGTAGGACTGAACTCGCTTTCATGTAAACACTCAGGTTTTTCTTTCTTCTGGTTGCTTTTTGAAAGTTAAGTTGTAATGGACAACAACTCCCATGATCCCACACTTCTTCATGACATCATCAAACTGTCTTGTTGATGTTGTTGTTTTGATCGGCTGAGTGGCAGAGATTACAAAATTCTGTGCTCTGAAACCAACAAAATGAGGTCATTGTTTGCTCTTTTTTGGGAAGACTCTGATTGGATCATTTACCAAACACCTCTGTGTGACTATAACTGCTTGATGATAATGCTTTAAAAGGGAGACTATCTGACTGTATCGTCATGACAACAAGCCTTAAGACCCTCTAAAAACTGGACCTGAGATTTCATCATCACCTAGAACCTTTGTAATACCACAGTGAGAAACATTTAGGTTAAATGTTGGTACTTTGTCCGACCTTGGTGTAATCTCATGTAGGAATGTGTCAGTCTGGCGGGCAGCGTCCTGCGGTTCACCAGCGGGAGGTAACCTGACCTGGCACTCTGCTGTCTCCTGTGCTTTTCCACGTATCAGCCTGCCACGCAGAGACAAATGCACAGTGACACAATAAGGCCGCTGTGCTGTCCGTCTGCCCGTCCACGGGGTTCGAGCTCCAGATGATCGCAGACAGATCAGCAGAAACAGAACACTCTGGTTCAGCGTTGTACTTTTGTCAGAATGCTCAGCAGGCTCCATTTAATAACGCTCTTTTAGACACTAGCACAGTTCATAGTCCTGCAGTGAAAACAGGAATTATATCACAAGTATCTCAGGTTGCTTTAGGGATGTAAATGTGGGTCTTTGGATTAATCTCTAAAAAACTGACCCTTGATATTAAAGCAGAGAGTGAAGGCGAGGGATCACTGGAGGTGAAGCCGTTAGTAATCTGTTGACGTCTGTCGTATGCATTATCTATTAAAGCTTTTTTTGGGAACTTTTTAAAAATGCAGAACAAACTGTGTAGCAAAAAAAATCACAGACAACATCGACTGTCAGCTGTTGTCTGACAAGCTTTTGATGAAAGAGCTGCAGACAGAAATAGAGCAGTGGAACTGAAATGGTAAAAAATGCATGAAGTGATAAAGGAAGAATGCAGAGGGAGTACCAAGGAGGACACATTCTTAAAAAGATGATTTTCTTTTGGTAAACAAGACAAATGCTTCAAAGATAATATGCAAAAAAATAATGAAACTCTTTCTGATTGATGGTCATACATTTTAATTTTTTAATAGTTATGTGTGTATTTGTGTTTCAGGAGGGAGTTTGCTGAGCTGATGGAAAAGTACGGCTCCAATAACGTCACAGCTTCAGGACGGATCTCCCCGACTCAGCTCTCCACAGGTAAACACACAGATACGTAGACGTGTTTCTCAATCAGGATGTGCGTTGACTAAATACAAACTGTTAAAGAATAGAAGCCGTACATTTTCCTTAAGCATGCTGAAGCTCCAATAAAGGTTTTGAATGTTTACAAAAATCCTAATTTTTTCTAGTTCCTCTTTTTTTTTTAAATGTCATCCCTTTTTAAACATTTTAAGATGCAGGTAAGCAGTATTTAAAACAAAGTCCTCACCTCTGGATATTCAATCATTCTTAAAATGTTCTCACTTTACAAACCTTTCGTAATCTTCTAAATATTTCTACATAGTTGTGCTCTCTTTTTTTAAACATCCTGAGCTTCTAGAAGTGTTTTAAAGGTGACATATCCTCCTCCTCTTCTTCAGTGTAAATAAGTGTCAGAGCTCCTCAAAACATGTTTGTGAAGTTTCTTGTTCTAAATCCACTCTGATCCTGTATTTGATCATGTCTATAAACCCCTCTATTTCAGTCCCCTCTATGTCCCCCTGTCTGTGTACAGTCTGTCTCCTCCTGCTCAACTGTCCAGTGTCTTCTTCTCTTGTTTCTGTTCAGGGAAGTTCACAGACACGGCCTCCTCCTCCTCCTCGTCCCGATCAGAGAGTCCTCAGCTCCTCAGTCCTAAAGAGGGAGTCACTGCCTATACCCAAAACCCCCCTTACAACGCTAACTCCGCCTACACCATGCACACGCCCACGCACGCCTTCAGGTAAACAGGATGCTCACAGCGGCACAATTCATTTTAAATATAAATTAACTCTGGATCAGTACATGCTAAAAGTAAAATGTCAGGTAATTCTTAAATGCGCAACTTTTTTTTCAAGCTAATTAACACTGACCCCTAGTGTTTAAAATGGGTACTGCAGTCTAAATTCTAAACATCATAGAGAGCTGTCTCCCCCCCTCCTCTCTAGAGTCGATGCTCACACAGGTCACCATGTGGTGGACTCTGAAGCTTCAGTGTTTATCCAGCTCTGCATGGGTCTGTAAACCTTTCTGTGTTCTAACCTCTCTCCATTTTTCAAAAGCATCTCCAATATTGATCCTAGTTTGAGCACGTTTCTGCTCGTGGAGCTTATTAGAAACATGCAGAGGCTTTTTAGGTCGGGTACAATCACTTCTATCTGAACCACTTCTCTTGCCCGCTTCCATCGCTGCAACACCTGTTGACCTGATAACTGCTCTCATATCTGGCAAACCGAGGGGCGTCCAAAACGGCCGTGTCGGGTCTCCTTAAAAGCGCCTACCTTCTCTGGTCCAAACAAATCCAGAGCATTCAGGAGCAGAATCTAAAGTTAGAAGGAGGACATACTGACTGCTGCATTGTTGTCAGATAAGCCAGCACTTCAGCACAGCATGTTTCCTTAATGTCTGATCAGATAGTAAGATACCTTTATCATTTCACTCTCTACACATCTCATTGATAGATCTTTTAAATCTATTGGTACAGATGCAAGACAGAAACAAAAAGACTTCTTTATCATTTATTTGACCCTTGTACTCAGAGTAAAGTTGGTTAAAGAAGTGAGATGGACTTTTAATACTTTACATTTCTGCATATTCAATCTTAAAAAATTGAAATTTTGACCTTTATCGATGCAAACGTGAAACAAATTAAAATTATTTTACACTGATTTACCGCTGTGATTATTCCGCATATTATGCACAATAGAGTCTTTTACAATCAGCACATTAGCATTATCAGAAGCTTCTTGTTAAAATCAATGTTTGTCTTATTGGATGACGGTTACATAAATACGGGATAGGAACACCGGTAACGGCTAAAAATAGCCTGAAACATTTTCATCAATTTCCAGAGTGTTGTAAGAAGACTGAAGAGAGAGGAAGAGGAGGAGGAGGGTAACAGATTATGTCATGTGGGATTGAATGTAAGCGGCAGCGGCGGCGTGGCTTTGTAGTTTTTAATCATGCTTAGTGTCATCCTCTCTCCCCGTCTCTCTCCCCAGTGACAGCATCATTCAGTTAATATGCGTCGCCAAGGGAACAGGCCTGGGGCTGGTCATCAAGGGTGGAGCCAACCGAGCAGAAGGACCAATGGTGTTCATTCAGGAAATAGTGCCTGGAGGAGACTGTCACAAGGTCAGCGCCCTCAATGAGTGCTTAACGCGTGAAAGATCCTACAAAACCATCAATTTATTTCACACAAACAGAATGAAATAGTGAAAGTGGAAAAAAAACAGGAGGAATGTGTGATCTGTACTGAAATATGACAAGAAATATGTGTCAAATTGTGGGAAAAACAGAGTTCTACAAACAAAAAGAAAGCCGGAAAACCAACAAGAAAGAGTCAATTCAAAGCCTGTAGATTATTGAACTTGTACTTGTTCAGCACATTTGTGTGCACAGATTGTCCTCCGGTTTTTAAAGTTCTGATGAAGAGGTCAAAACCTTTTTATTTTTAGATTACTTAGGTACATTACATTTAAATATATTGACACATTGACTCAAGTGATTTCTTTTTTTCAGTTATCAAAACATTACAAACATGTGCTATCTGTCTAAATTGCATAAAAACATTGGCAACTTTTCGGTACTGACACATTTCTATGCTATCAATAAAAAATAAATAACTGAGATTGTTTTGTTTTAAATCGAAAATAAAAAAGTATCCAACCTTTTCGGTGATACTAGTTGCAGCAGTGATGCTAACTTCTAATCGTCCTGTCCCACTAACTTGTGGTGTTCCCCTCGGCACTGTCCTGTGACCCCTTTACTTTTAGTTTACTTCTTAAACTGAAAGATGTTGTCAAAAAGCACAGAATTCACCTAAAGCGTTACGCAGATGACACCAAGTTTTATATCAAAACTCAAAAAGGGTTTTAGCTTGCAGGGAAATACTCATAACATGTAATCACTGTATTAATAGCTGAATGAATATCAATCTCAGATTTTTCTCTTATTTCATATTTTTATCCACCTTGTGCATATCTTATAAATACGCTTGTATGTTCTGTAATAATGTTTGGTTTGAAACTTAAGGCTGCTTCAGTGTTTTAACCAAAAAGGCCGTCAAATGAACAACAGTATTGTAATCATGGAAGAAGAAAATGTACCAAAAGTCACAGAAAATATGTTTTTGGATTTGGTCCATGTAATTCCAGGACCATGAAGTGAATGTTTCTGTATTTTTTGTGTTGTTTCAGGACGGCAGGCTGCAGGTCGGAGATCAGCTGGTGTCCATCAACAAAGAGTCCCTGATCGGAGTGACGTATGAGGAGGCCAGGAGCATCCTGACACGCACCAAGCTCAGGTCAGAAACCCCCGCAGACAGAAATTATTCAAGATGCAAAAGAAGTTTGACTCTAAAATAAGATTCTGATAGAAGAAAAGTCACGATACACTGCAAAAACAGAAATCTTAGCAAGTGTATTTTTTCTCATTTCAGGTCAAAAATAGCTCATTACACTTTTTCTAAGCCACATTCACCTGACGCTCCAGATAAACATCTTCTTTCAAATTCAAATTTGACTTGTGTTCCTTGAAATGGGATGTACGTACTTGTTTAGATAGATTTGCTCAGATTTGTATTTTTGCAGTGTAGCTGTTTGTTGAAGTTTTTGTGTAAACATTTTGACTCTATGATTAACTTTTGGACTTCATTCTGATGCTAAAACAACAAGCGGATAGTTATTATATGATTTATTATTTAGTTTTAAATGTCTCTGTGTTTCAGACCGGACCCCACAGTAGAAATTGCCTTCATCAGGCGGAGGTCATCCTCCAGCTCCAGCAGCGGGCCTCACAGCCCCATCTCCCTCCAGGGACCCGGCGGAGGAGTCGGACCCCAGACGAGGAGCCCGGGGCTGGGGGTCATATCTCCTCAGCCTGCTGTAATCACCAAGATCACCTCGAGCCGAAACCCGGCCAGCGAGACTCTGCCGACCGTCAACGTGAGCCAGGTGGGAGGTCCAACACAAAGAAACAAGACGATGATTAAAAAGAACGACTCATTTTCTCTTAAACTTTTCATCTCCATTCCAGGAAAAAGACACAAAATAAAACAATATCAACCTCAAAAACTAATGTCAGATTGTCTCAGAAACTATTTAACCCAGCAGGGGAGAGTGGAGAGAGGGATCCTCACACATGAACACACTCTTATTAAAACCACTATTTACATATTGTTAAAATGTTTGCAGGTGCGAGTGCCTGCGGCCAGAACAGAGCCGACATGCATCCCCTCGCCACCAGAGGGCGACAGAATCACAGAAACACACCCTGGTATGTTCCTTCATCCTCTGATACTCTGGTTCTCTCTCTCTCTCTTTCTTCTTCTCTTCCTTTCCACATAATCACGACACATATTTCTGAATAGATTTTGATATGTCTTGTTTTGTTTTGCATGGATGTTAATAACAAAATAAATCTGCATGGATATGTAATGGAAGAATTAAAGAGTATCCTAAAAGAGCTAAGTAATTATCAGGAGAGAAAATAACTGGAAATAATTTAGAGATAAAGAATCGCCCTTCATAAAACTGCAATGCTTTAATTCTAGTTATAAACCTTTGACCGAAACTGGAAATTTAGCCTTTAAATCTCAAGTTGCATGAAGTTAGACGCAGTAAACACACCTCTTTCTGTTGCTTCAGACAGAGGTGGACTTGTTTTCCTGATCACTCTGACTCTTATTTTTTCACTCTAACTGCACGTGGCTGTTGGCGCCGCTGTTTGTGAATTAGACTGTCAGAAGCCGTACAATCCTTTATGGAACAGACCCGGAGTATAATGTCTAACATCATGTCTTTCTGTGTCTGTTTCTCCAGAACCTTCCAGCGGTCAGCCTCCTCAGACCAAATGCTCCATCAGCACCAGCTGTCGCCTCAAACTGGACCGACTGGAGCAGGTAGGGGCGTCCATGTGTGTGTGTTTTCAGTATTTTACATATTCACATCTCCTCATGTTCTCATCACAAACTGGCTCAAAGTGAAGAATCAGACATGGAATAAATGTTCAGGCTAAATACATATATATGTCTGACTGGAAAATAAAATGTAATCTTTGTAGCAGAGCTTCGATCCTCCATCGACGGTGCAGCTCTGAATATGTTTACGCTGATACAGACAGAAAGCTTGGAGGTCAGATTCTGCCCGCAGGCCTCAGCTGGCGTCCCTCAGCAACAAACAACAACAGTTCAGGGATTGTTAAACTGTTAAAAAAGGCAAACGTCTTCATGAACTGAAGATATCATTTTCCAGACGAGGGTCAGCTCGCCTTCATCATCGCAAAACAAAAGCAAGAATGATGACGAGCTGTGAGCGGTTTGTATCCTAACATGACAGCAGGATGTGTCTGTTTGTCAATGTTTTTGTCAGGGCAGCGGCACAGTGTGTATTGATCTGTGTGTGTGTGTGTGTGTGTGTGTGTGTGTGTGTGCGTGTGTGTGTGTGTGTGTGTGTGTGTGTGTGTATGTGTGCAGGCTCTGGATCTGCTCGGTCTGAAGCCCACAGAGGCTCAGTGGCAGACGTTCAGGTCCAGACTACGACCGGATGCTGCAGGGACGGTGGCCTTCACAGGTACTTATCTAAATCCTCTCTTACCTCCTCTCCTCCCTTTATTTAAAAACCTCTGCTCAACCCTCTGAAGTTTTTTTTTTTTTACAGCTTCCTGTAGTTCATGCAGATATTTAACTGTCAGATTCTCGTTAGCTGTAGTCTTTAGGCTAATGGAGCGGACATCATGCTGCACGCCTCGATCTGTTTTCTCTGAGAGTTTGGTGTCATTGCTCATCTCCCTGTTCTGTGTTTTTTGTGTGTTAAATATGTGAGAATCATAATGCAGGGTTTGTAGTTTCACTTGTACTTTGACTTCTTCTAACAGCACCAACGCAATATTTATTTATGTTTAAATCTTCGACTTGGACAAATGTTTTTCAAGGACTGGAAATTATTAAAACATTTTTGGATAAATAATGTTTTGGACAATAATTAGTGTATTTGTTGATGTGGCAGTTTAAAGTACATTTTAACAATGGATGGATGAAAAGCAGGACTGTCAGAATTAAAGGCACAGTATGTAAATTCCACCACCAGGGGGCGCTCGATCAAAACAATAACAAAAAGATGACGTCGAGACTGCCGGGGAATCATGGGAGAAATCCTCTCTTCTACTTTTTTTTTAAATGTGCGATTAATCTCGTGCTATTTTGTCCCTTTAGGCGTGCCGTAGATAAGCCTCCTCAGTGTCTCCCTCTGCTTTCTAAATGCAGTTAAGACAGTGTGCAGGAATTTGTAGCCCAACATTGGGCACCTTCTATTTGTGTTGCCGTGGTATGAAACAGGTTTCAATATCGATTGTTTTTTACTGGATTTATTTCAAAGTTTAAATATCATGACGACCTTACACTCTGAGGAGAGAAGTCTATGACATCACAGGCTGTATAAATAAATGAAAGTAACACCCTGCAGGTAAACCCTCTGTTTGTGTTTGCAGATTTCGAGGTCCTGATCCGGGAGCAGTTTAAGCCTCAGCTGGAGGAGCTGGGCGTCACGCAGGCGGGCTCCAACTTCACGTCTGATGACCTTTACAGTTTGCTGGAGTCACACACCAACACGAACACACAGGTACGAGCTCCCTGCAGACACACACACACACGTTTTAACAGCTGTGAACTTTCCTCTCATGTTTACTCTGCTTGATTTATCAGATTCATTGTTGAGACATTTCAAAGCTCCAGTGTCTCAGATGTTTTAGATTTGTTGTGTTTTATTTGCTTTGGACTCAGAGACTCAGAGACTCTGCAACGAAACATCTCTGACTTTTTGCCCCGTTTTTACAAACCGAACAGATTAATCGATTAAAGGAGAAAACTATCAGCAGATCAATCCAAACGGAAAATCACCATTATTACAGTTTTATGCAAAAAAAGTTCAAATTGAAAAATCTGGAGGAAGATGAATCTTTTAAGGCCCTGTGTCACTAAGGACATTTTTAATACAAAACTAAAGTAGTTCAGTGTTTCAGTGTCCGATGTTTTTGGTCGCTGTGCTAACATCGCTCTCT